>NC_091374.1:16434155-16516655 GCF_038502225.1 Cherax quadricarinatus
CTTATCAATACACTGCTGCTATAACCGACCAATATCTGTATTTATTGTTACTTAAGATCACAACCTTGACCCAATTAACTCTGTTTGGATATTTTGTGTCAACAATGCAACCAGCAGCCTGATCAGCTGACTGCTACCCTCCCTCACTTAGCATTCATTCAAATTTAAATTGTAAAATTCTTGATCTTATCACATTATTCACACTGTAGAAAGCTGTTACACTCTTGTAGGTATGTTCACTGATTCACTCACGTACGATAACCGCTAATATCATCTTAGGACAGCCACTAGAACAATAAATCCTGGGAGCACTGTTTAGCGATATTGCTTCACGTGTGTATGTGTGTGTGTGTGTGTGTGTGTACTCACCTAGTTGTACTCACCTAGTTGAGGTTGCGGGGGTCGAGTCCGAGCTCCTGGCCCCGCCTCTTCACTGATCGCTACTAGGTCACTCTCCCTGAGCCGTGAGCTTTATCATACCTCTGCTTAAAGCTATGTATGGATCCTGCCTCCACTACATCGCTTCCCAAACTATTCCACTTACTGACTACTCTGTGGCTGAAGAAATACTTCCTAACATCCCTGTGATTCATCTGTGTCTTCAGCTTCCAACTGTGCCCCCTTGTTACTGTGTCCAATCTGTGTGTGTGTGTGTGTGTGTGTGTGTGTGTGTGTGTGTGTGTGTGTGTGTGTGTGTGTGTGTTACATTGGGTTAAACACAATTGTCGATAGGCACTTGGTTTGTTTTGTATGTATTCACCTACATGTGGTTGCAGAGATCGAGTGTTAGCTCCTGACTCACACTATCATGGTTTCAAGACCCTTATCATACATTTTCTTAAAGCTATGTTCTCCAAGTGGTTCCACTTCTTGACTACTATAAGACCGAAAAAATAGTTCCTAACATCCCTGTGAAACGTTTGTGTTTCAACTTCCAGCCGTGTCCTCGTATTTCTGTTTCCCGCCTCTCAAACAATATGTCCCTGTCCATCCTGTTTATTCCACTAAGTATGTTACATCATATTATATTGATCCTGGACCTTCTATCCTCTTATGTCATCTGGTTGAGTTCCCTTAACCTCTCCTTATAGGACTAGTCTTGCTGCAAATCTCTGCACTTTCTCTAATTTCTTGACCACGGGTGGATTCCACACTGATGCTGCGTACTTCAATATAGGCCTGACGTTCACGGTGTACACTATCGTGAGTGATTCCGACAGATACCCATAAGTTTACTAGACACCCATTTTACTGCAGCAGTTATTTGGTTGATGTGCGCCTGAGATATTTTCCTTAAAGTGCTCGCCTCGAGGTCTTTGTCCTTCAGTGAAGTTGGCACCCATTGTCCCTGAACCTGTGCTCCGTTTGTGGTCTTTTTTGCCTCCCCCTAGCTTTCATAACTTTGCACTCGCTGGGGTTAAACTTCAGTAACTTGTAAAAGCAGACCTGCAGCCTGTCCAGGTGCATTTGTAATCTTTCCTGGTCCTCACCTGTTTGTATTCTCATTAGTTCCGCATCATCTGCGAACAGGAATGCCTCTGACTATTCCTTCCGTCATGTTATTCACGTTTACAAGAAATAGTACCTGCCCCAGTAATGATACTTGCGGAAACCTACTCATCACAAGCACCCTTTTCGACACCTCTTTTCGGACAAACACTCGTTGTTTCCTTCCTGTTAGGTACGCCCTGATCCATTTATAACGTGTGTGTTTACCTATCTGTGGTTGCAGGGGTCGATTCATAGCTCCTGACCCCTCTTCTTCACTGATCGTTACTAGGTCACTCTCTCCCTGCTCCATGAGCTTTATCAAACCTCGTCTTAAAACCATGTATGGTTCCTGCCTCCACTACGTCACTTTCCAGACTATTCCACTTCCTGACAACTCTGTGACTGAAGAAATTGTTCATAACATCCGTTTGACTCATCTGAGTCTTCAACTTCCAACTGTGACCCCTTGTTTCTGTGTCCCATCTCTGGAAAATCCTGTCTTTGTCCACGTTGTCAATTCCTCACAGTATTTTGTCATGTGTGTGTGTGTGTGTGTGTGTGTGTGTGTGTGTGTGTGTGTGTGTGTGTGTGTGTGTGTGTGTGTGTGAGGGAGAGAGAGGCGGAGAGAGGGGGAGAGAGAGAAAGGGAGATAGAGAGATTGAAGACGTTAAAATTATGTCCTTCCTCTCTCTCTCTCTCTCTCTCTCTCTCTCTCTCTCTCTCTCTCTCTCTTAGCCTCCTCCTTTCACACGTACTTCGAAGCGCCATTTATTTTTTTTTGTCTCCAGTAACATCCATCCTTCACATCTTTCTCTTAAACCCCTTCATTCACTGCTGCCTCTCTGCTAACCTCTCTCTCTCTTTCATCTTCTCTCTTGACTCCCAGTCATTCCTCTCTCCCAAAATATCTACCTATCCACCCTGCTCACCCTCCTTTTGTCTACCCCTCCTCCATCTCCCCCCTAACCCCATACGTCCCTCCCCACCCATCTCCCCTCTCAGGACTTTCATGTTCTTTGATGTACTCACATTCGTGTTCTTTGATGTACTCACATTCGTGTTCTTTGATGTACTCACATTCGTGTTCTTTGATGTACTCACATTCGTGTTCTTTGATGTACTCACATTCGTGTTCTTTGATGTACTCACATTCATGTTCTTTAATGTACTCACATTCATGTTCTTTAATGTACTCACATTCATGTTCTTTGATGTACTCACATTCGTGTTCTTTGATGTACTCACACTCATGTTCTTTGATGTACTCACATTCATGTTCTTTGATGTACTCACATTCGTGTTCTTTGATGTACTCACATTCGTGTTCTTTGATGTACTCACATTCGTGTTCTTTGATGTACTCACATTCGTGTTCTTTGATGTACTCACATTCATGTTCTTTGATGTACTCACATTCATGTTCTTTGATGTACTCACATTCATGTTCTTTGATGTACTCACATTCGTGTTCTTTGATGTACTCACATTCATGTTCTTTGATGTACTCACATTCTAAAATATTTGTAACTAGCAGCGAGGATTTTTGACTTTTATTTTATGTACTCTGTCTCTCACTATAATATTCAAGAGTGTACTCTAGGTCTCGCTGTGAATATTTTATGTACTCTGTCTCTCACTGTAATATTCAACAGTGTACTCTAGGTCTCGCTGTGAATATTTTATGTACTCTGTCTCTTACTGTAATATTCAACAGTGTACTCTAGGTCTCGCTGTGAATATTTTATGTACTCTGTCTCTCACTGTAATATTCAGCAGTGTACTTGATGTAATATTCTGTGTACTATTCGACAGTACAGTAAAACTATTCCTGCAAGCCAGGACAGTAGTTCTATTTTAAAACCAGTTTTTTTAGAGCGAAATTCGAGATATACCTCGTAAACCAGAGATATTTTATTGCAATATTTACCTACACACATTAAAGATATCTTTAATTACAAAATCCTATGAACATTTTTCGACGTAAATTGTATATTGTGGTACGTTCAGCACAAAATTTATCGACGTCGATTAGAGATATCTCTCAGTTATCGAAGGATATCATCCACCTCTCAGATAAACACAGCCATGTTGTCTGTGAACTCAAATTCAGCTAAACATTTGTCAGTCTATAAACAGAAGGTTTAGCGTCGGGCTGTCAATTTCTGGATCGCGGTTCGAGTTCCTCGTCCATGTTTTGAACATTACCATAGTAAACAAGCCACGAAACGAGTGGGAGTTTGAACCCATGGCGAGTGGTAGAATTCACAGGCCAGTGCACTAACCACTGGGGCAGCTGGCTCTAACAAGATTCATCTAACTACGTATATTTCTATACACCATAGGCAAGTTAGCAAACGTGTTATTATGATTTCTTGAGTCATGATTATCGTGGTGTTATATGGACGAAATTATCGCCAACCATAATAATCTGTTCTCTCATTAACTTAACCGATTGTTAGCTATAATCTAACATGGTAGCATTAGATATACCGCAAAACGTCGGTTATTTTGTGAAAAGATACTTGTTATATAATAACTTTAAGAAGAGTAATTCATTCAGAGGTCCGCACTTAAGGAAATCAGTCCCACAACCTGGAGTTGATGTGTTCAGTCCATCAATCTTGAGAATGTACAGTATATGTGAGAAGTGTTTTATATACTGCAGTCAGGTGAGAAGAAGCAGTAGGAGGCGAAGTCATCAGAGGACAAATCCACTGGGACGCTTCGCACTTTCTCTGTCTCTTCTCTCGGCTCCCAATGATATTCTGCCTGGCTCCTTTCCTTTCAATGTTGATTTTTCTGCTGTCATTTGAATTTTCTTTTTGTTTCTAGTCTGTGAACTTTTTCCTCACTTCTGCTCCTTTTCTGTTATCCTTCCCAATTTTCAAAACGAAATTGGGTACATTAGGAATGTACGACCAAAATCTATATAAATACGTAATAAGAACAAAAGCAAGTGATTCTTCACAATCATATTCCATCAAATGTTATAAATGTTGTGCATGGCTTTACTGACGTCTTCCAGCTCAGGCGGAGAGATTCCTTCACTTGATGTATGAAATCTATCGTTTGTGATTGAATATGACAGGGATTTCGCATAGCGAATTGATGAAATCTATCAGCCTCAGCTGGGAGACGCCAATATGGCCATGGGAATACTGCCAAGTATTCCATTACGGGTTTAACAGCTACACCAGTTTTAATGTTTAATTTTAACATGGCTTTGGTTACTTTGATTTAGGAATTACCATCTTTAAGGATGGCTTATCCTACTGTCTCCCTTCTTTAATAGAGGATGGGGCTTAGGGGTATCTGCAAGTCTGTATGGTATGGTTGATGGGTTGTTGGGATGGTGGTGTGGTGTTGGAGTGATGGTAGGGGGTATGTAGAAAGAAAGGTTGGGAGAGTAAGAACCTTCACTGACTGGGGTACAGGGTGTGTGGAGTTAGAACCTTCACTGACTGGGGTACAGGGTGTGTGTAGTTAGAACCTTCACTGGCTGGGGTACAGGGTGTGTGTAGTTAGAACCTTCACTGGCTTTGGTATACAGTGTGTGTGTAGTTAGAACCTTCACTGGCTGGGGTACAGGGTGTGTGTAGTTAGAACCTTCACTGGCTGGGGTACAGGGTGTGTGAAGTGAGAACCTTCACTGGCTGGGGTACAGGGTGTGTGTAGTTAGAACCTTCACTGGCTGGGGTACAGGGTGTGTGTAGTTAGAACCTTCACTGGCTTTGGTATACAGTGTGTGTGTAGTTAGAACCTTCACTGGCTGGGGTACAGGGTGTGTGTAGTTAGAACCTTCACTGGCTGGGGTACAGGGTGTGTATAGTTAGAACCTTCACTGGCTTTGGTATGCAGTGTGTGTGTAGTTAGAACCTTCACTGTCTGGGGTACAGGGTGTGTGTAGTTAGAACCTTCACTGTCTGGGGTACAGGGTGTGTGGAGTGAGAACCTTCACTGTCTGGGGTACAGGGTGTGTGGAGTGAGAACCTTCACTGTCTGGGGTACAGGGTGTGTGCAGTTAGAACCTTCACTGGCTGGGGTACAGGGTGTGTGGAGTGAGAATCTTCATTGGCTGGGGTACAGGGTGTGTGTAGTTAGAACCTGCACTGGCTTTGGTATACAGTGTGTGTGTAGTTAGAACCTTCACTGTCTGGGGTACAGGGTGTGTGGAGTTAGAACCTTCACTGGCTGGGGTACAGGGTGTGTGGAGTGAGAACCTTCACTGGCTGGGGTACAGGGTGTATGGAGTTAGAACCTTCACTGGCTGGGGTACAGGGTGTGTGGAGTGAGAACCTTCATTGGCTGGGGTACAGGGTGTGTGGAGTGAGAACCTTCACTGGCTGGGGTACAGGGTGTGTGGATTAAGAACCTTCACTGGCTGGGGTACAGGGTGTGTGGATTAAGAACCTTCACTGGATGGGGGTACAGGGTGTGTGGAGTGAGAACCTTCACTGGCTGGGGTACAGGGTGTGTGGAGTGAGAACCTTCACTGGCTGGGGTACAGGGTGTGTGGATTAAGAACCTTCACTGGCTGGGGTACAGGGTGTGTGGAGTTAGAACCTTCACTGGCTGGGGTACAGGGTGTGTGGAGTGAGAACCTTCACTGGCTGGGGTACAGGGTGTGTGGAGTTAGAACCTTCACTGGCTGGGGTACAGGGTGTGTGGAGTAAGAACCTTCACTGGCTGGGGTACAGGGTGTGTGGAGTGAGAACCTTCAATGGCTGGGGTACAGGGTGTGTGGATTAAGAACCTTCACTGGCTGGGGTACAGGGTGTGTGGAGTAAGAACCTTCACTGGCTGGTGTACAGGGTGTGTGGAGTTAGAACCTTCACTGGCTGGGGTACAGGGTGTGTGGAGTGAGAACCTTCACTGGCTGGGGTACAGGGTGTGTGGAGTGAGAACCTTCACTGGCTGGGGTACAGGGTGTGTGGTGAGAACCTTCACTGGCTGGGGTACAGGGTGTGTGGAGTAAGAACCTTCACTGGCTGGGGTACAGGGTGTGTGGAGTGAGAACCTTCACTGGCTGGGGTACAGGGTGTGTGGAGTGAGAACCTTCACTGGCTGGGGTACAGGGTGTGTGGAGTAAGAACCTTCACTGGCTGGGGTACAGTGTGTGTGGAGTGAGAACCTTCACTGGCTGGGGTACAGGGTGTGTGGAGTAAGAACCTTCACTGGCTGGGGTACAGGGTGTGTGGAGTAAGAACCTTCACTGGCTGGGGTACAGTGTGTGTGGAGTAAGAACCTTCACTGGCTGGGGTACAGTGTGTGTGGAGTAAGAACCTTCACTGGCTGGGGTACAGGGTGTGTGGAGTAAGAACCTTCACTGGATGGGGTACAGTGTGTGTACAGTTAGAACCTTCACTGGATGGGGTACAGTGTGTGGAGTTAGAACCTTCACTGGCTGGGGTACAGGGTGTGTGTAGTTAGAACCTTCACTGGCTGGGGTACAGGGTGTGTGTAGTTAGAACCTTCACTGGCTGGGGTACAGGGTGTGTGTAGTTAGAACCTTCACTGGCTGGGGTACAGGGTGTGTGTAGTTAGAACCTTCACTGGCTGGGGTACAGGGTGTGTGGAGTAAGAACCTTCACTGGCTGGGGTACAGGGTGTGTGTAGTTAGAACCTTCACTGGCTGGGGTACAGGGTGTGTGTAGTTAGAACCTTCACTGGCTGGGGTACAGGGTGTGTGTAGTTAGAACCTTCACTGGCTGGGGTACAGGGTGTGTGGAGTTAGAACCTTCACTGGCTGGGGTACAGGGTGTGTGTAGTTAGAACCTTCACTGGCTGGGGTACAGGGTGTGTGGAGTTAGAACCTTCACTGGCTGGGGTACAGAGTGTGTGCAGTTAGAACCTTCACTGGCTGGGGTACAGGGTGTGTGTAGTTAGAACCTTCACTGGCTGGGGTACAGTGTGTGGAGTTAGAACCTTCACTGGCTGGGGTACAGGGTGTGTGGAGTGAGAACCTTCACTGGCTGGGGTACAGGGTGTGTGGAGTTAGAACCTTCACTGGATGGGGTACAGGGTGTGTGTAGTTAGAACCTTCACTGGCTGGGGTACAGGGTGTGTGGAGTAAGAACCTTCACTGGCTGGGGTACAGTGTGTGTGCAGTTAGAACCTTCACTGGATGGGGTACAGTGTGTGGAGTTAGAACCTTCACTGGCTGGGGTACAGGGTGTGTGGAGTAAGACCCTTCACTGGCTGGGGTACAGTGTGTGTGCAGTTAGAACCTTCACTGGCTGGGGTACAGGGTGTGTGGAGTAAGAACCTTCACTGGCTGGGGTACAGAGTGTGTGCAGTTAGAACCTTCACTGGCTGGGGTACAGAGTGTGTGCAGTTAGAACCTTCACTGGATGGGGTACAGTGTGTGGAGTTAGAACCTTCACTGGCTGGGGTACAGGGTGTGTAGAGTATATAAATGAAAGTGTTGAGTGGCAGATCATCAGTCATGCCCAGGAGAATGAAGGTATCAACATAGTGACCGAGGCCTCACACAAGGTATATACACCGAGAGGTATATCTCTCAACGTATATATACTGAGAGTTAACACATGGGTACATAAGACCGGAACCGGACCATAATAAAATAACTGCACACTAGCAGCGGGTTGTCAACATAATGTTTTTCAAGATTATGTCAAACGTTGCAATTTTAACGTGTTCTTCTCTCGTGGTGAATACGTTACGTGGAACCTTAATGACCATAATATAGTATAGGCCTAATATAGTATAGGCCTCAATGTAAGATCAAAACATGGCAAGGTTTCCTGCAGAAAAATAACCTTTTAGCGAGACCTAGTCGAACGCTAGATAAATTCTTGCTGTATGACCCAGGTGGGTTTAATGCTTAGCTCTGATTTTAACAATAATAATAATAATAATAATAATAATAATAATAATAATAATAATAATAAATTCTTGTAACAAAACACAAAATCAGATGCTGGCTAAAGGCTTAATAAAAATTCAGTGTGAACGTGTTGTTTTCTAACCAAAGATCAGAAATCCGCTGGATGATAAATCTCGAGTATATTCAGACAATCAACCATCTCTTACTCGGCAACCTCTGACGGAATAAGTCTCGTCGTTCACTCTATATATTTCCCAAAGTCATCTATCATACTTCAACGCCCTCATTTATCTCACTCTCCTACTCCCTCTGTTCATTCTTTTCTTGCTTCCTCCTGCTCCTCTTATTTCTGACTTCCCCCCCATCCTCCCTTTCTCACTTCATTTTTCTCATATTCTTCCTGCTGTTTTTACTCTTCCTCTCCTTTCGTTTATAAACTGTCTTATACTGACTTTTGAAATCGTAAAACTACGGTTGTAAATTTCTCATGGAATAGAGAGAATTCGAACCTATTCGACTCTCCTCCGTTCCTGGAGTTGTTTACAATCGTGTTATTACGAGTTTACAAGATCTTACCACAGCCATATAGGTGTGAGATTCATCTGTAAAACTCTGCGTTTACGATCTCAGTGGTGGACCATTCTGTCCTTCCTAGTGTATGGAAAAATATTGACTTAACTTTCATGGTATAACTCAAATATTGTTGTCTTTCATTTTTATGAACCAACACAGCAGCTGAATGCCTCTAAGACACATGTGCAACACTTGGGTATCTTTAAACGTGTCACCAACACAGTAGGCTTCTGCAGTCAAATACAGAGGCAGCAGGTGTAGTAGCGTCTTAATCATCAACCTGTCGGTATTTTATACCATTTTCAACTGGATGAATTTTATTAGGCCTACATGCTCTAGTGAGCCCTATCCTTCTGATTTTAGGACTTTCCTGTCATAGGTTTCGATATTGGAAAAAATGTCTAAACATCTCCTTTAGTCGTTAACGAGTTTCTGTTCAACGAGGAACCTTCCTTTGTATACCGTAGGTGACTTCTCGGTCCTTAAAACTTTATATTAACGTAAGTGCCACAAGCGAGTATATACCATTAAAAGTTGAAAATCTTCCAACTTTGTCCCCAGAATGCACTTCGATTCTCTCCAAATATATCAAAAAAACGAAAGAAAGATATTGTGTTGATAAATGGTTTAAAGAACCGACAGAATTGTGAATTAGACACTTGTGAAACACACGGGTATCTTTATTGTGGAAAAGCTTCGCCAACCAGTGGGTTCCTCAGTCCAATACAGAGAAGAATGGTGGAAGATCAGAAGAGGGTTGAGGTAATCAGTCCCACAGCTTGGAGGAAGCCAGTAGTTGGCGAAACGTTTCCACAATAAAGACTTGCGTAACTGTCTAATTCATCATGAAGATAATATTGGAACACACGAGTAATGCATATCTTGACCTCATACTGAGACCCTCTTCAGCAGACTTAAAGTGTACAACTGAAAAGCTTGTATATACATTTAGGAGACATGACTCGACTCAGGTGCAGTTATTATAATCATGGGAAAGCACCAAATCCGCAAGGGTTATTCAGTACCTGGAAAATGTGAACTAATGAGGTTAGATCCATGGGTAAAGGTAACTCCAATTTCTTTGATCAAGAGCCTCTTACTACCTTCAAGATATGATGAATTTGCCGCAAAATGAATTTGGGTCATGATTAATTTACGTCAAGACGCGGTAGCAACCAATAACTTCAATAATTTATATATCTTTTCTCTCTTTCAACACACCGGCAGTATCCCACCGAGGCGGGGCGGCCCAAAAGGAAAAACAAAAGCTTCTCCTTTTACATTTAGTAATATATACAGGAGAAGGGGTTACTAGACCCTTGCTCCTGGCATTTTAGTCGCCTCTTACAACACGCATGGCCTACGGAGGAAGAATTCTGTTCCACTTCCCCATGGAGATAAGAGGAAATAAACAAGAACAAGAACTAGTAAGAAAATAGAAGAAAACCCAGAGGGGTGTGTGTATATATGCTTGTACATGTATGTGTAGTGTGACCTAAGTGTAAGTAGAAGTAGCAAGACGTACCTGAAACCTTGCATGTTTATGAGACAGAAAAATGGACACCAGCAATCCTACCATCATGTAAAACAATTACAGGCTTTCGTTTTACACTCACTTGACAGGACGGTAGTACCTCCCTGGGTGGTTGCTGTCTACCAACCTACTACCTATAATATATATATATGTATATATATATGTACATATATATTATATCTTGCCGTATAGATCAAACTTGCGATTTTGGCTTAAATAGCAATTCTCTTCTTGCCGAACAAAGCAAACGAAAATCTGTGTATGCAATAATTAATAATTTCGCAAGAAATCATTTTGAACCTAAAGAAAAAAATATATTTCATTGTGTTTACTAAATTATTGTAAACTTATCTAAATATATTTAGTTGGATTAGGCTAAATTAAATTGCGATTGTTACAGTAAGGTTAGGTAAGTTTTCTAAGGTTCTTTTGGAACAAAATTATTAATTTTTACATTAACCTAAATTAAAAAAATATCTTTACAAGTATATGAGAAAATTTTAGAAAGGACTTAATTTTAAACGAGTTCTTAACTGACCAGTTTTACCTATTCGGCACGACATATATTCAATCACGCTGATGAATTAGACATGTAAAACACAGCCGCACAGTGGCTTCATCAGTCCTATACCAAGAAGAATGGTGAAGATCAGAAGGAGTTTGAGATAATCAGTCCCTAAGCCTTGAGTCAATGTAATCAGTCCATCAGTCTTGATGGACTTTTCGGTTCTCTGAACCATTTATCTACATAAACACATAGGCTGTCTCCCACCGAGGCAAGGAGACCTGAAGAAGAAACACTCAACATCATTTCCACCATCACTGTCTTGCCAGAGGTGCACAGATACAACAGTTTATATGTCCCGCTAAACAGCAAATGTTCCTATAGACACGCACAGTATTTCCCACCTCCAAGACTTATACATACAAATATTTATACTGTTGTAGCAGTTTCCCAATTAATATAATCCCTATTTTTTAATAAGTTGAAGAACTTGTGAACTGCCTGCGCAAATCTATCGTTATTACAGATCAATGTATTTCTGTTCCTCTAGCGAGTACATTTCTTCCTGTTTGTCCGACGTATGATTGATCGGAGTGTTTGCCAGGAATTTTAATATACCCCGGATATATTATGAGTAGAGTTAAAAACAATACGTGCAGTATTCAGGGCAATGTAATTTATCAGTGGAATATTGACTTACAGGAGAATAGCCGAGGCAGTGGAAGAAATATATCAAGGAGTAAACTGTTGAGAGCGACACTTGACACCTTGTGACTTGACACCACCGCACGGTGTCGAGGTAGATCGTAGGAGGCTTCCAAACTATTTTTATTTAAACAAATCAATTTTACAGCCAAAGAGCTGTTATTCTACCTCAGCTCATTTCAAAGCTCAGTATTATCTGAGATATACTACCAACCCCCAGGATGCCACCCATACAAGTAGACTAACACCCAGGTACCTATTTACTGCTAGGTGAACAGGGACGCAAGGTGTAAGGGAACATGCCCAATGTTTCCATGCGTATCGGGAATTAAACCACGGACATCAGTGTGTGAGCCAAGGGCGCTACCAACCGAGCCACGGGACACCTTGTATATTAGTGTAAAAACCTAGATGCATTTCAGTCTCTGCATGATCCAAGGTGTCCCAGTAATGCACAACCTCAGCCACCTGAGCCTCAACCTCAGTTTACATAACAGTGCAAGAATCTGGCAGAGTTTGCAGTGCGGTTTTAAATTAGCATTGAAGATTTGTAGGAAATCACAGGAGGTATCCACAAGTTATCACAGGGAGATTAAATTACTTCAATAAAAGTGGAAAATTAAGACATACGCAGTTCGAACCCAATTCAAAAAAAAACAAAAAAACTTAAAGCTAAACTGAGGAGGCATTCTATAGTTATCTCAGAGACCATTATCCTGAATAGAAATAATCCTGGTTAAATTTAAAAACGCCCTAAAAACGCCCTTTTTTTTAAGTTCTCTTTTCTCGGATACATACTCTTTCAAATTCTATATAGTGCTACAAGAAAAATTTTTATTTTTAAGAAAATCCAGTTTGATAACTTAGCTCAGAAACTGGCACATTAGCACACCACACAACCGAAAATTAATACAAAAATACTTCCTATTATATTACATTAGCGTTTAGAGTTTGAAGCCTATGAGAAGAGGCATCATCTAATTACATGACAAACATTTTATCTAATAAAAGTTGAAAATTTAAATTTACACAGCACAAAATGCTTGTGTGTATAATATATATATATATATATATATATATATATATATATATATATATATATATATATATATATATATATATATATATATATATATGTCGTGCCGAATATGTAAAACTGGTCAGTTAGAACTCATTTAAAATTAAGTCCTTTCTGAAATTTTCTCTTATGCGTTTAAAGATATATTTTTTTTCATTAATGTTGATGTAAAAATTTATAATTTTGCTCCAAAAGAATCTTAGAAAACTTACCTAACCTTATTATAACAAGAACAATTTATTTTAGCCTAACCCAACTAAATATATTTTAAATACGTTTACAATAATTTAATACTAAACAAACACAATCAAATATATTTTTTTCGTTAGGTTCAGAATGATTTTGGCGAAATTATTGCATACACAAATTTTCACTTGTCCTATATGGCAAGATGAGCGTTGCTATTTAAGCCAAGATAGCAAGTTCTGCCTATTCTGCCTATTCAGACGAGTCACAGGGACGTTAGGAAGTATTTCTTCAGTCATAGAGTTGTCAGCAAGTGGAATAGCCTAGCAAGTGAAGTAGTGGAGGCAGGAACCATACAAAGTTTTAAGAAGAGGTATGACAAAGCTCAGGAAGCAGAGAGAGAGAGGATCCAGTAGCGATCAGTGAAGAGGCGGGGCCAGGAGCTGAGTCTCGACCCCTGCAACCACAATTAGGTGAGTACAATTAGGTGAGTACACATATATATATATATACACACACACACACACACACACACACACACACAGTAAAGGCCTGGAGTGTTACAAAATTATTTACACAGGCGCTTAGTGACTGTCCAGATACGTAGATACAGCAAGAATTACATATGCTTATACTGATAGTACAGAGTAAAGTTCTGTTCGACTCTGATATACATACGAACACAGTGATGGCGCAGTGATACATGAATCACATAGGCAAGTGTACAACTGATGACACAGTGAGAACATTCGTCAATAACCAGCGAGAAAGAGAATTACGAGACACTGAAACAGACGTTAGTAAAGATAGAGGATAGAGCGAACACTCCCACCAGCGTTAAAAGTTAGCAGGAATCACTCGTAACTGCGGAGAAACGAGAGAAGAATCCACGAGGGGATAAGTTGACTGGTTTTTCGAGTGTCTGACTTGACATTTTTTCAATGGAGCAGCATCTGATAGAGAATTTTCAAAGCAAGAGCAGTGGAACACAAGTATATGATGTAAATGCAGGTCACAAGTGAGCATTCTGTACAAATATATATTTCATGTGTACTATGTAGCCAACCCACAGACTCCCGAAATCTTACTAAGGCGATTACAAAGAATTTAAAGGATGGGCGAGATTCGAACCCGCGGTGAGCCACTTCAGAAAAGAGCTGACCAGTGCATTATCCACTGCGCCACTATTTTAGCCCAATAAGATAAATCTTACTACTAGCACCTCCTGGGACTGTGGGAGTCCACTCCACCCTATTTCTACACTACCCTATTTTTATTCCACTCTACCCTATTTCCACTCCAAGTCGCACTGCTCACACAGTATTTCCACCTCATATCACATCGTTCCTCGGATCATATTGCCACAACACACTTTATTCCCACGACATAACACATACATCACTGCTCTCAAACTCCATATTTTCTTCACAATGTAATCATGTACTCTACACACACACACACACACACACACACACACACACACACACAACACACACACCCCGCAGCTGCCCACTATCCCTATGTTGTGAAAAATGTTTATTCAGTGGTAGGTCTATTAAAGCAGCGACAACCCCCTCAATGTTGCTCTTATGTCTGGCAGGGGAGAGCCACAACGTTGGCTCCAGTGAAAACGTCAATATTTTTACGATCAAGAGAATGGCAATGTAAGCAATGGTGCCGTCGCTCGAGGAGTCGACGTGACTTCGTACGAGATTATTTATCTTATGCTGAGGGAGAGGGAGAAGAGAGTGGATGAAGAGGAAGTGTATAGGATTACATGGGCGAAGTAAACACGGAGGGAGATCTAGTGTATATTCAGGTTGACACTACTAACGTCAACGAATATTTCTTATATATAAATATAAATAAATAAATATAAATATATATATATATATATATATATATATATATATATATATATATATATATATATAGGGAAGTACCACCTCTGAAGCTGGACTGGGGACCCTCATCCTCAGAGAAGACAATAAACGTACCTCAGGAAAAACTCAAGGTTTTCCCCGGAGCTGTTTGAATATTTTCTTCTCCTACCACCCCCTATATATTTGATATTCTATTTGAACATTTATTAATAAACAGAATACATTTGCAGTAAAACACAAACATGAATACTATGGTACAATGTATTAAAGATCATGAATTTCCTCTAGCTCCTCCGAGGCTGGACGCGAGCCAAGTATGCAGCAAGCATTTCCCCTTTGGATGGCTACGCTGAGGAACTGGAACATGAAAGCGGCTGGCCTTGGGTCCCTGGTGGTGTCGATGAGTCTGGAACCCAATTCTTTAAGGAAACGTGTTGCATTTTTTCACCATGATCCCAATGTCTCTGATCCCAATGGGACAAATTGATACTGATGGCTTATGTCCCTGTACATGCTGATCTTGTACTCCTCTCTGTGGTCAGCAGCTCCTCCCTGTCGCCCAACACTGTGATGGATGTAGGTGTCAACCAGTGTGGACACACAGGTATAGTCCCATGCTAAGAGCTTGTCATTCTTCCAAGGATAGACGGTGATCCCGTCGGGGCGGTTTGCTGGGTTGTGGGTATTGTTGGCTGCTAGTGATCGGGGCTCCCTCTCGGCTGGGCATCCAGCTGTAGCAAGGGTTCACTTTATGATGTCGCTGACCTCATTGTGTCTTGCATGCCAGCCCTTGGTTTTGGAACAGTTAAGACCATGTAGACCGTATTGGTCTACTTGCGCTTCGCCGCAAATACACGTATATTCTGTATGAATTGCTGTGAATATATATATATATATATATATATATATATATATATATATATATATATATATATATATATATATGTTTGTTAGGTAGATCTGTTTGTGAATTGAAAAAGCCCACTGTGTGGGCGAAACGTAGTCAATAAAGGATCACATTATACTGCATATGTGTTTATATTTCCATCCGGCTTTATCAATATAAGTTCCAGGACATAACTTGAAGATAGTAGAACTATGTACAGAAGATGAGGTACTCAGTCCCTCAACCTAGGAGTGGTTGCGAAGAGCACCGTAGTCGTGGAGATTCTGAAGCAGAAGCAAGGCGCCTGACGCTTTTATACTATGTACTAATGTCCTGGAATTTGTATTGATGGGGTACGGGAGTTATTTCTTGGGTAGCTTTAGGTAGATGTCGTTTTGATAAGGACCTGCCTCGTATGGGCCAGTAGCCTTCTGCAGTGTTCCTACATTCTTATGTTCTTATGTTCTTATGTCGTGCCGAATAGGCAGAACTTGCGATCTTGGCTTAAATAGCAACGCTCATCTTGCCATATAGGACAAGTGAAAATTTGTGTATGCAATAATTTCGCCAAAATCATTCTGAACCTAACGAAAAAAATATATTTCACTGTGTTTGTTTAGTATTAAATTATTGTAAACAAATCTAAAATATATTTAGTTGGGTTAGGCTAAAATAAATTGTTCTTGTTATAACAAGGTTAGGTAAGTTTTCTAAGTTCCTTTTGGTGCAAAAATTATAAATTTTTACATCAACATTAATGAAAAAATATATCTTTAAACGTATAAGAGAAAATTTTGGAAAGGTCTTAATTTTAAATGAGTTCTTGCTAATTGACCAGTTTTACATATTCGGCACGACATATATATATATTATATATATATATATATATATATATATATATATATATATATATGTATACACCTATGCCAATATTTTTAACATATAATTTAGTCCAGCTGAAACCGAGCCAATTATGTCTTAGGGTTGGTATTTAAGTTACCAAAGTTGCAATCCGCCTCCTGACACGGCAGGTGCAGGGGTGTGAGTCCCCCATACCAGCCTCCTGACGAGTGCAGGGGCGAGTGTCCCCCATAACAACCTCCTGACAAGGCAAATGCGGGCCCCCATGTCTCTTGATAAGGTGTGTGCACAGAAGACTTTAATTACCATGGTAAGAATAACTAAAGAAAACAAAGAAATTCGGTAACGTCTTTCTACAGTCATAAATTATTTTACAAGAAAGGAAGTATATCTTAGAAGCTCCGGGTTATTCATCTTGTAATATATTAATATGCAGGACTTTTGGAAGCTCAAGGAAAATTTAAATCAGTCAAGGAGATTCCAAAACACTCTCAAATTAACTGGTTTAATATTTCAGAATCAACGTTGCTTTATGGCCGGTCTTCAGCTTAAATAAAAATAAAGAACGTTTACGGAGGATTAGCTACCAAATTATATGAAAAAGCTGAAGAGCAACAGCTCATGATTAAAACAGAAAAACGGGTAACTCTCTCCCCCCACTCTTCCTGCAGATCTCACTGCCCGAATGTCAACAGTGATATATGTTAGGCAAAATAATGTAAATAATGTAACATTTTATCATGATAACGTTTCACTCTCCTGGAGAGCGAAACGTTGCCACAATAAAATGTCACATTAGCTGCATCTGTGTCATTTTTCCTAACATATTGTCGGCTATTCTACCATTATCACTGACAATATAATAACACTAAACAGGCCTGAAGCCTTTATGGATACCAACTAAAGATTTAATTAACTATAACTACAACAAATTGTATGTCTATCACTGCTTTACACACCATACGATAGATTCAGCAGTTAGTCTAGGACCTACATCGAGTATCGTGTTAAATTTTAGTTGAATGTGTATAATAACATGCGGGTTTTTCATCAGAAAAAGGTTTATTCGGTGCAAATAACTTTCTTAGTTATATATAGGTTAGGTTATAACCAAGCCTAACACAACCCAACTTAACCCTAACACAACCCAACTTAACCTAACACAACCCAACTTAACCTAACACAACCCAACTTAACCTAACACAACCCAACTTAGCACAACCCAATTTTACCTAACACAACCCAGCTTAACCTAACACAACCCAACTTAGTACAACCCAATTTTACCTAACACAACCCAGCTTAACCTAACACAACCCAACTTAACCTAACACAACCCAACTTAACCTAACAACCCAACTTAGTACAACCCAATTTTACCTAACACAACCCATCTTAACCTAACACAACCCAGCTTAACCTAACACAACCCAGCTTAACCTAACACAACCCAACTTAACCTAACACAACCCAACTTAACCTAACACAACCCAACTTAGTACAACCCAATTTTACCTAACACAACCCAACTTAACCTAACACAACCCAGCTTAACCTAACACAACCCAGCTTAACCTAACACAACCCAACTTAACCTAACACAACCCAACTTAACCTAACAACCCAACTTAGTACAACCCAATTTTACCTAACACAACCCAACTTAACCTAACACAACCCAACTTAACCTAACAACTCAACTTAGTACAACCCAATTTTACCTAACACAACCCAGCTTAACCTAACACAACCCAGCTTAACGTAACACAACCCAACTTAACCTAACACAACCCAACTTAACCTAACACAACCCAACTTAACCTAACACAACCCAACTTAACCTAACACAACCCAACTTAACCTAACACAACCCAACTTAACCTAACACAACCCAACTTAACCTAACACAACCCAACTTAACATAACACAACCCAACTTAACATAACACAACCCAACTTAA
Source organism: Cherax quadricarinatus (assembly GCF_038502225.1). Lineage (NCBI taxonomy): Eukaryota > Metazoa > Arthropoda > Malacostraca > Decapoda > Parastacidae > Cherax > Cherax quadricarinatus. Next base: position 16,452,665 of record NC_091374.1, read on the forward strand.
CATAACACAACCCAACTTAACATAACACAACCCAACTTAACATAACACAACCCAACTTAACATAACACAACCCAACTTAACCTGACACAACCCAACTTAGTACAACCCAATTTTACCTAACACAACCCAACTTAACCTAACACAACCCAACTTAACCCTAACTCGAACAGATTAACACAACCTAACCCAAAATCCTCACACAGTCAATATCAGCAACTTAACAATATTACATAAAGTTTAAGGAGAGAGCCTGCCAGGTTTCACTTCTAACCATCTAAACAATACACCCCTCAAAAATTCAATACCCCAAAAAATACAATACCAAAAAAAAAATATAACCCAAAATACAAAAGCATAAAAATGCACAAAAATACAGCACAATATCCCCTAAAATACAATACCCCAAAAAATACAATAACCCAAAACAGAAAAATACAGTTCCCCAAAATACAAAAGCAGCACAATCCAAAAAAATAAAATACCCCCCAAAATGCAATACCCCAAATAATACAGCATACACACACAAAAAAAATATTGCACAACGTAACATTAATATCATTGCAAACTTTGAAAAATATTGCAGACTTTAACCTGGAAATTATCACCATATTTGGCGGTGGATCTCAACTACATATTGACTGTAATAATATACATGGAGAAGCGCTAAATCCGTAAGGAAACCCTTGCAGTGCCTGGGGTAAGGTCAAGTAACTGAGTTTGATCCAAGGGAAGGGCAGGTTAGATGATACTACTACTACTAGTATCATCACAAAGAAGAGCTAAACCCACCAGGGTCATGCAGCCTGAATAAAGCCAGCTTCCACTCTCCCCATCCCTTGAAAGAAGTTACTTGCGAGCTTTATGTAGCTTCTACTTTACCAAGTACCTTTATTAAATAGCTTTATGAGCTTTATAGGTAGCATTTATTCATTTTGCCAAGCAGCGTTATGATATAGCTTTATCACGAGCTTTATGTGTCTATCAAATAGCTTTTATCCATTTTATTAAGTAGCTTTATGAAGCTTTACTCGTTTATGCAGCTTTATGAAGTAACTATTAGTTTTATTACAGCTTTATTTCGTAGCTTTATTGGTTAGTTTTTTCTTCCTTTTCCTAAGTAGCTTTATTAAGTAGATTTATCAAGAATATAAAGGTCTCAATGAGCGAAACGTGCTTTAAATAAAAACGTGTTCTCTCTACCTGTCATTGATTTAGCACCTGGTCGTCTTGCTTCACAAGTCTCCTAGTTAGAAACTTGCCCAGAATTTAATTTTCTGTAGTTCCCCATTGAGAATTTAATTATGTTACTAACCACCGAGAATTTAATTCTGCGCCACTCGCCATGGGGAATTTTTTGCTGATTGCGACGGATAAAGTGACTGAGTACGGCCACGCAGAGCTGAAAGGTAGAAATATTCGTGGGCCTATCCGTGTGTACTTCGTGAAACTTTAAAAGTCGTGCATCGACAATCTCCAGCAGGAACTGCGGAAGAGATACCGCAGATACGTACCTCTCCTATGCGCTCGACCGCCAGAAACAAAGGAGAATGGTGAAGAATATGAGAAGTTTGAGGTAATCAGTCCCTCAGCTTTGTGTCGATGTAGCCAGTCCATCAGTCTTTCAAGGAATGATGGACTGAATACATCGACTCAGGGCTGAGGGACTGATTACCTTAAACTCCTCCTGTTCACCATTTTCCTTTGTATGGACTGATGAAGCCACTGTGTGGCGAAACGTTTCCTCTATAAAGATACCAATGTGTTGCACATGTGTCTAATTTATCAATCACGGACATATTAGCGAGTGCGCGAGTCAGTCACGGCACAACTTAACGATCACACAACGTAGAAATGTAAATTTGTGGTTACATCGTGCTTTCTCCTTGTTAATTCTCCGCAATGTGAACTTGATCCACAGATATAGTCCGCAAGTTGAACTTGTGGACAAGTGGTGGTCAAGTCAGGTGACGTCGAAACAACGACGTTCAACGTCGCCAAAGTGACGGCGACAAAAGACATGAAGACGTCCAAAGTCTTACCGATCAAGCCATCGATAAAGCCTTCAGCGACGTGGTAACGTCAAGAGCTCCCGCTACACTGAGTCCGGTAAGGTCTATTACCCGTACACAACCTGCTAACGCACTTCAGTGTTACTGAAGGGTTACGTGTTACGCAAGTAGGACCAGCCATTTCGAAGCCGTCATGGGTGGGCGATCTCCCAAACCAGGGTAAGAGTATATATGGAGAGAATGTATATTAGTAACCCACTATTACAGCCCAGTGGGAACTAGGATGGTCGACATCAAAGGATGTCAACATAAAGATGAATACCCAAAGGAAAATAATGGTCTTTTAATATTATATTCATTCTTCTACAACGCAAAAATCCCCAACACTCACCACTGAGAACTTCACCTTGCAACAACACCCGTTACACAACACAAAAACATGCAACACTATGTAGCATTTTTGTACATTATAATATTAACAGAACATTTGACAAAAAATAGCGTGTGGGTCACCTGCATTTACAAGAAGATTTATGTACTACAAGCGAGCAACATGGGCAATAATATCAATTCATGACTCTAAGGAACACAATTCGAGCCTGCTGTAAAATGCATTTCCCTGTGAGTTGTGGGCAGCTAAACCCTGCACTTGTACCGTCTCTGGGAAGGAAGGCAGCGCTGACATCTATATTTCCACTGAGAGAATTGACCGAATAGCCTTGAATGTTGATTTTAACTTATAATAATATTCAGCAGTAGATATACTGCCAAGTAGCGGTAATATTTTTACACGTCTTTATAAGTCGTATGAAAAGTACGTTAAAATGTATAAAACTGGGCACCTAGACTATAAAATAATGGATTTCAAGGCAAAATAATATTAGTATACTTTAAGTAAGAAATCGTGACAGTGTTTGTAATATTTAAAGGCATATTTTTATCTAAATCTTGAAGTATGTCAGAAGCGAATAATTTAAGTAGCTTTAAAGTTAGATATCATGACTCGAGAAATCATAACACCACGGCTGCAAACAGATCACAGAACGGGTGGGACTTGAAGCCATGGATGTTGAGTCCAAAAACTCACAAGTCAATGCGTTAACCACTGGGCCACCTGGCTCTAATAATATTCATCCAATTAGGTATATTTCTATACAACATAGGGAGGTTAGCATGGGCCATCATTGTGACCACAAACGCAGGTTTTTACAGAAGAGTTGGCCGAGTAGTTAACACACTGACTTCTGAGTTTTAGGATTCACTTGCCAGGGGTTCAAGCCCTGCTTATTCCCTAAGTTTACGAGGGAGGGGGGGGGGGCGGTAGTGTGTGAATATGACCTGGAGAAAAGACAGGTTAGGAGCAATCTTTGTGTACATTTCGCCCTGAGTAGAGTTTTATTAAATTAAATAATTTATTTGATAAATCTCTATATGACTATGTTCTTTATTTATAAAGACGTTTCGCCAACCAGCGACTTTTGTCAATCTAATACAGAGATTTTGTAATGTAGAAACTAGTTTCTCTTCATTATATCGGCATTATGCCTCTGTGCCTTGAATAGAACCTGACTAGCATGCACCAGTAGGCCTACTGCAATGTACATAAATGGCATACATTACAAATTCAGGGACATAATTCGAAGACAGTAGAACTATATACAAAAGATGAGGTAATGAGTCCCTCGGCCTTGGAGTTGGAGAAGAGCACCGACTACTGTGCTCTTCACACCGACTCCAAGGCTGAGGGACTGATTACCTTATCTGTTGTATATAGTTCTGTCTTCCAATTATGTCCCTGAACTTGTATTGATAAAGCCACTGGATGGCGAAACGTCTACAAGAAAGATACCCACATGTTGCACATGCGTCTAGTTTTCACTTACTGCAATGTTCCTATATTCTAATGTTATCAGTTTCCTAAAAGGTTTTAATACATTCGTACTTAAAATATCAGATTGTAATTTGTCCCATTATTCTATAACTTTATTGGCAAATTAAATATTACCATAGAATCATAATTTGCTTTTACACAGTTGAATTTACAGCATAAGAATTGCGGTCTTATCTAGAATGATTTGAAAATCCAGCTCTAAAGTATACTATCGCTACTATTACAGTCGATCAACACTCAGGCTAAGTCATTTTTTTTTCTTACTGGGCAACAGTTTTAAGGAGACATGTTCAAGTCATACTCTCTCTTCCAAGACTGAACCCAGATCCTTCGACTGCGGGACGAAAACGTAGCCACTGAGTTACCTTTGCTGAATCATCTTGTCAGAACTCGGAAAGTTTATCTCCACTTCTACATTAAAAACATGTACTAAACTTGCATAGATCACACCACTGCAAATAAGGATTGCACAGGAGTAGGGATTGGTAGAGGTGGGAGGGGAGGGTTGAGATTAGTAGAGGGAAATAGGAGTTAGTATTGTGAGGGATGTTTATTGAGGGGAAGGGGGGTTAGTGTGGGTGGAAAACTGAAGTCGAAGTTGGTGCAATAGGTTAGTTGCCGTCAAAAAATGAGAGACTGAGTCTGCATTCAAGGTGGGACCCTCAGCGGGATCGAGTCAGTGCGCCAAGTCATTGTAGATGTCGCAAGCGAATATTGCATCTATGATACATATTGGGAACTATTAATGTGACCTGGAAGTCTTTGCATGGTGTATAAATATACCTAGTTGGATGAATCTTATCGTAGCCAGCTAGTCCAGTGGTTTAAGCACTGGCCTGGGGTTTTACGACTCACCATGGGTTCTAACCCCACCCGTACCGTTTTTTGCATGGCTCCTCAGTACAATACTTTAAAATCTCAGTGGGATGAACTCCCATTTGGGTTCTGACTGAGGAAAAAATGGGATAAACACGGTTCTTGAGAAACACAAATGAGGTGTTGTCCAATTGCTCTGACAACTTCAACAGGGTCTATAACATTCTTGCCAGCAACTGTAAGAACCAGGGGAAGAGTCTAGAAAGTGGTGGAAGTCACACTGGACACACAAACCTGCCAAAGAGTTTGTTTAGCTATCGTATAACATGAAGTGTGCACCCTCACTTGTTTACAAACTATCAAACAGTAGTGGCAGCAATCCCGTGTGGTGAGTTGTAAACAAACTGCTTAAGCACATTCAGGGATCCAACAGCGAATACATGTTTAATATTTACCCCAAGTCCAAGGGACTATAAGTGTAGCTGTGAGGTGAGAACATGTGTAGTAGAGATTTGTAACAATTCGTCCGTAAAGGATGAACACCATAAAGAGAGGCACGTCGTATATAAAGTGCCCAATCTGCATGCCCAAATTGCCCTCGAGAGTGACGAGGAGGTCGGATGTAAAAATGGGAAATAGAATAGGAAAATGATCGCTGTCATTAAGGTGATTTGCCACAACCCAATCGAATGAGAGTGCTAAGGAAGGGCGCAGAGAGAGAGAGAGAGAGAGAGAGAGAGAGAGAGAGAGAGAGAAACGGGTGTAGGGATGCAGATGTGTAGGAATATTGGTGTATGAGATCTGGAGAGGTAAAGGGGTGAGAGAAGACTAACTGGTTTCCTCGATCACTGTGAGACCCACCCCAGGTATGGATTAAATCAGAGATTGATATGTTTGTTAAAGACAAGAGGAGAGAAGATACGAGGAGGAGACCGTGTACCATTTGTCCAAATAAATACCAGCTTCAGTATAGCGTATGAACTGAAATTCTGCATCGCAGATGTAGGAGTCGGTGGTTGAGGTTAGACTGTTAGGAAAAGAACAACATGAAGGAACAGTGGGCAGGTTCATAGAAAGTTTTGATACTGGTAGTTTTGATACTGGTAGTTTTGATACAACCTCAAACTCGCAGAACTACCAGTATCAAAATGGTAGGCAAGACACACAGGCAACAGGTAGGCAACTTTATTCCGAAATGTTTCGCCTACACAGTAGGCTTCTTCAGTCGAGTACAGAAAGTAGACAGGAGCAGTAGGGATGTGAAAACGATGTAATCAGACTATGGAACAGAACTCTTCTCCAGGCTGAGGGACTGACAACCTCAAATCTACGACTTCAAGGATGATGGACTGATTACGTCGTCTTCACATCTCTACTGCTTCTGCCTGCTTTCTGTACTCGACTAAAGAAGCCTACTGTGTAGGCGAAACGTTTCGGAATAAAGTTGCCTAACTGTTACCTATATGTCTAACCTACCAGTCAGAGGTTGTGCTGGAATAGTCGAAGAAACAGCTGAGGGAGGTTGCGAGGGCTGAGAAATATTGAAGATCGCAGATGAAGAGGTAATAACGTCGGAGGTAAAATTTCATGAAGAATAGAAAGGTGCACAAAAGTGATTGGAATACACAAATAACCCGCACATAAGAAAAATAAACTTATGACGACGTTTCGGTCAGACCTGGCCCATTAATGGTCAAAGTCAGACCGAAACTTGGACCTATAATGGTCAAAGTCGGACCGAAACTTGGACCTATAATGGTCAAAGTCGGACCGAAACTTGGACCTATAATGGTCAAAGTTGGACTGAAACGTCGTCATAAGTTTTTCTCGCCTATATTCGGGTTATTTTTAAGTACTTCGTAAGGCTGTAACACTGACGGGACTGTACTCACCTAGTTGTGGTTGCAGGGGTCGATTCATAGCTCCTGGCCCTGGGTGAGTGCACTGGGTAGTTCTGAGGCAGGATATCCTTAGTATTTTCGTTCTGAGACGAGACTAAGCGAGTTTCGTATATTCTCTCTTCTTTAAACAGCGTAAAACGCTTTCACAGACGAGAATAAGAATTTCGTGTTTCCCAGTAGTAAAAGTAAGTATTATAGGAGGTCGGTCGTATATGGCTTATTTTGATTTGCTCCTCCGTAATAATAATAGTAATAATAATAATAATAATAATAATAATAATAATAATAATAATAATAATAATAATAATAATAATAATATCTTTATTTACTACAAGTACATGTACAAGGTATATAGGTCTAGCTGACATCAATGACATATTTATATATAGAAAGTCCCTAGTTATGGTGAGCATTTCGGGCAAATTAGGTCAGTGTCCCAGGATGCGACCCATACCAGTTGGTTAACGCCCAGGTACCCATTTTACTGTTGGGTGAACATAGACGACAGGTTTAAAGAAACACGCTCAATGTTTCTACCATGGCTGGGAATCGAACCCAGACCCTCGCCGTGTGAAGCGGGAGGTTTAGCCACCAGGCCACCACTAGACTAGATATCCCGCCTTGTGGCCAGGGCGCCAACATTGTTGGGGGAGTTGGAACTCCCTTACTTCTTCGACTTGTCCCACGATGTATACGAAGGATGAAACGTTCTGCCAAGCGAAGACTAGCTGAACAACATTGCTCGGACGTCGCCTCTGTTGGCAGGCTGGACACAGGTTTCATCCAGGGAACACACTGTATAAATATTCCTTGTATGTTAATGTATGGGATGAGACACTCCTCAGTTCGAACTGAGGAAACAGTTTCTCTGCAAGTTGATAAATTAGACATATGTCCAACACTTGGGTATCTCTAATGAGGAAACGTTTCACCACAATCCTGTCTGACATTGCAACTTCTTGGGATCTTAACACTTGGGAATTCTTCACTTGCCTAACTCTTGGGCACGACCTTTTTCCACATTGGACAAATGTGTTACCACCTACGACTGCTGCACCTCATCATTTACCTACAGTATATAAGCCACTTCTTCGTACATATGCTTTATTCCATTCAAGATTGATGAACTGATTACATCGACTCAAGGTTGAGGGACAGATTACTTCATACTACTACTGTTTTTCACGATTCTACTTAGTATGGACTGATGAAGACACTGTGTGTCGAAACGTTTCCTCATTAAAGATACCCAAGTGTTAGGCACGTGTCTAATTTATCAACTTGCAGACAAACTGTTTCCTCAGTTCGAACTGAGGAGTGTCCTCATCCCATACACTAACATACAAGAAATATTTATACTTGTCGGTTCTCTGGACCATTCATCTACAATTTCTCTGCAGTTTGACGAGGACGTTACCGTTAGTGTGAATATCCGAGAAGTTAGTGGCCAAGTCTACTTCATTCTCCTTAGAGAATGAAAGGAAACGTTTCGACGGAATGAAATCACGAGTTCCTTGCTAATACGATGGTCTGCAAGGTAATTCATGGGGTTTGTTTGCTATAGGAAAAAGGAATTTCAACAGTTTTTTCCTAAATACTTCCTGCAGGTTGATACGCGTCTCGTAATGTGAGAGAGAACTTGCGTGAATTTCATTATCAGCATCATTAATAATATACCAAGATATTTTGGAAGATGACTTGCAGCATCGTTGTACAAGAATGGTGTACAATACCGACAAGATGACAATTAGACACATATGCAAAATCTGGGCATTAATATTAGTCGAATTACCGACAATATGTTAAGTAAAAGGACACAAATGCAATTAATGTAACATTTTATTGTGGCAACGTTTCGCTCTCCAGGAGCTTTATCAAGACGTGGCTTGCTGAAGCTCCTGGAGAGCGAAACGTTGCCACAATAAAATGTCACATTAGTTGCTTTGATGTCCTTTTACCTAACATCTGGTTCAGACACCAGACAATGACCGAAAGTAATTCTGGGATTTAAGGAGGATCCATGACCTTGCCGGGGCGGTGAAGGTCGCCGCATTTACTTATTCAAGAAAATGAACCATTCTCTCTCTTATTATGAAGAAAAAAAGGTTACCCGAGTGTTGTACAAGTGTCTTACTTGTCCACTTGTTTTCTAAAGCATTTATATAATACCAACGTAATACCATGGAACTGGTGGGGGTTTGAACCCATGATTTGTTTACAATTGTGGTATAACGATTTCGTAAACACCGTAACAGTTGTTCCACAAAAATTGCTATTTTTTTTTTACACTTATTTATTATGAAGGCGGAAGTAAACAGTTTATTTTAATCTAGTTTTCCTAAGATCACTTCTGTGGGTTTATGTTCTAAGTTCCTAGCCAAGCACTTTGGAATTATTATTATTTGTTCGCGAGTGTCAAGGATGAAAAAGTCGTTTGTTTTGCTTCTAGTTAGTCTGTTGTCACCGTCAATTAAGTTCACCTTTGTGCTGTTGTTACCTTTTTTCTTACCCGTTACAAAATTAAAAAAAAAATCTCCGGGATAAATTTCAGTGCTAAGAAAAAATATTCCTTCATATTCTGGAGAATTTTTGCGTGTGTTTTTTCTGGCTTTCTCTTTACTCTCGTATATACTGAGTATTGTTCCAGATATACTCTCACCTGATCTATTTTGGTATATATTATGTTTACGTTTAGGGGTTTTCTTTAACTGCTACGTCAACCCGGGTAGTTTAATTAAAATATTGGCTCGTTCTAGAGTTTCAACTGCATGAGCAACGAACGTTTTATCCAGCCTATGTTACTGATAATTCAGAACTTCATTCCTTCACTCCTGGTCTGTTGTTGGGACTCACGGAATCGTAATGATACGACTGCAAACAAACCATATCACGGGTGGAGTTAGAACCCGCACCACTGGTGGGGTTAGAGCCCGCGATCAGTCTGGAGTTTTATGACTCTCTGATCGCGGGTTCTAACCCCACCCGTGGTATGGTTTATCTGTTGTTGGGAATTATCAACATTAGTTTTTCAGCCACCTCACTGGATTATTCTACGATAATAACAGAGGACAAGAATTATTTCCATAAAGTACAGTAAGTAAAGCTAGGAATAACTGACCTGAATAAGTTACTTTATATAAATGACATCTAAGTGAGTACAAACAGGAACCCGCTACCGCGTATTGCGCTGAATGACCCACAAAGAACATAAGAAAGGAGGAACACTGCAGGAGGCCTGTTGGCCCATACTAGGCAGGTTGTTCACAATCCCTCCCATTGACAATATTTGCCCAACTCAATTTTCAACGCTACCCAAGCAATAAGCTCTGATAAGTACAGTGCCTGCACTCTGAAGGAGGGGTGTTAATGTTGCAGTTTAAAAACTGTAGTGTAAAGCACCCTTCTGGCAAGACAGTGATGGAGTGAATGATGGTGAAAGTTTTTCTTTTTCGGGCCACCCTGCCTTGGTGGGAATCGGCCAGTGTGATAATAATAAATAAAAAAAATTCTCTTTACTCATATGGAAGTCCCACTCAGATCCAACCACTCTCACTCGTGTATTTATCCAACTGGCGATTTTAAAAGATGAGTGAAGTGGTAGTCACGAAGTACAGCAAAGGTGTGTGGATATTTAATAGCAAAGACTGAAACAGAGGTTAACTTATACATAAGAACTACTCTAGTCACCATCATCCCTATAACTATCTCAAAAATTACTGTCTTGTGTGATCCATGACCAACTGCTCATCCTGGCAGGAAATTCAACAGTTTCTCAGATAATTTTTTTTGCGCCAATAAATTTAATGGGCAGTATGTTCCAGTGTTACATAATTACGCTAGGAAACTTATTTCTACTGCCCTTCGTACCTCAGTGTTGCTACTTCCTACTGTCCTGTCACTTTTCCCTGCAAACAATTCCCAGTATTTATTATATTTGTTCAGTATCTTAGAAGTTTTAAATAGAACTTCCTGTCGTCTCCGTTACCTTCAAGAAAAAAAATAAAAACTCGAGTCTTCAAAGAATTTTTCTTAAATTTATTAATTTTCTCACATTTCTTTGTCTTTGCTAACTGTTGCCAGACATTTAATATATTTAAAACCGGTATTTACTACTGCTTGAAGGTCCTTACGGGTTTCCAAGTATTTTATACACACATCCAACATTTGCATTACTTTCCACTTGGCCAGGAAACACACATCTGCGACCTCTGCCTCAACCCTCTCGTCAGCCATCCAGGATTAAAAACCTTTGATGTAATTACTCTCCGGTCCCTCCCAACACTCATCATTTCAGTCATTGACGTGATTGTGCAATATCAGTTTCATGTTATCCGCGAAATTTGCACATTTAGATGTTAATCTCGATTGAAAATAGTTAATGTATATCGACAAAGAAATAAGATGAAGGATACATTACTGATGAATGATACATGTGTAACAGTTGGAAATCTTAGGGTAGCTTTGTTTGTCACCTTTGTATCTGAAGATGATACTCATCTGTTGTTTATGTGTCTTACTTATGAACTTGACGGTATTGTATACTTTCATTATCATACCGAGTCTTGATTAATTCGGCTCCTAACGTGTGGTCAGACACTTTGTTGCCTAGTGATTATTATTATTATTATTATTATTATTATTTTCAACACACCGGCCGTATCCCACCGAGGCAAGGTGACCTAAAAAGATAAACGAAAGTTTTTCCCTTTTTAAATTTAGTAATTCATACAGGAGAAAGGGTTACTAGCCCCTTACTCCCGGCATTTTAATCGCCTCTCACGACACGCATGACTTACGGAATTCTGTTCCACTTCCACATGGAGTATTATACAGCGCCTGTGAAGTGAAAGGGGGGAGGGGGATGGAAGGCATTTAAGATCAATTCATGCAAGTGGAGTATAGATCCAATTCCATGGGTCAATAACCCTTCACTAGTCGAGGAATCTCCCTAGAGGAAGAGCCAAGGAAAGGATAGCCGCAATTTCTTTGATCAAAAGCTCTTGACCAGCATCAAGGCATCCTCCTTGAAGGGCTGTGGTGTCGAGAACCGACATAACTTTGCTTCGAGTTCTAAGTTTATGTTTATAATGACTCAGATGATGTGACTAAAAAGAACCAAAAGGCACAATACCCTGACTAGAATAATACACAAATAACCCTCACATAGGATAGAGAAACTTACAACGACCATTTACAAAGTCACAGTGCGACTTTGTGAATGGTCGAAGTCGGACCGAAACGTCGTCGTCTTAAGGTTCTCTCTCCTATGCACTAGTTATTTGTGTAATGTGACTGTCTCCCAGTTTTCCTCCTACCTGACATGACTGGACAAGTTCACGATCTCTCCTTAAAACATCCAATATATCACACGGTGAGGGCCTGGGTTCGATTCCCAGCCAGAGTAGAAACATTGGACGTGTTTCTTTCCACCTGTTGTCTATGTTTCCCATCAGTAAAAATGGGTACCTGGGTGTTAGTCGACTGGTGTGGGTCGCATCCTGGGACACTGACCTAAGGAGGCCTGGTCACAGACCGGGCCGCGGGGGCGTTGACCCCCGGAACTCTCTCCAGATAAACTCCAGATAAACTGTTGCTCTTAATGCCACTGTTTAAGTTGGTTCTTAATGGGTTTCAAGTTTATCGACTACACGAGGGTCAGTAAGGCTACACCTAACATTTTCACACCAGATAAGAATACTTTAATCCCTAAAACAGGAACTAAAACAAAGTTTCAGAATATATACACTGAAAAAGATACATCTCTCGGTGTATATATCTTGATTCTAATAAGTTCTGAATATCTTATATAATTGCTCAAATTTTATGCTATTAAGAACTAGTTTTTATTATTTTCGTCACAGGTTTCGTTTTCTAAATATTTAGGACAATAAACTACCTACTGTATAATGTATAATGTGATTTTGTACGTGTGGGGGTCAGATACAGTCTTGGCTTTGTTATCATTGCTGCGAGTTAACCGACTTTGCCACTAACTACATAAGAGAACTTCCATATGCAAATCTGTCGGTTTATGAAGTTCACATCTGGTCATCTCTAGACAGGAAGCTGATACAAAGAAAAACTATTATCACGAAAAGAGGATTCCAAAATGCGGACTGACAGAGCAGCACGTCATCCTCATTACAGTCATCTTTCCACTGTTGTAAAGACAGACTGATGAAGTTACCTTAAAAAGTGAAAATTTTACATAGTTATGTCCATTGTGGTCAGTGGCTAGTGTTTCTGTCCCTCTTCAGACCTTATTTTCTTCATCTTGAATTTACAGCTTGGTTGTGGAATAATCAGTTAATTCTTATAGACAAACAACAACCCAACTTAACCTAACCTAACTTATTTGAGAAAGCTGGTTATGGGAGGTGAGAGAATGAGTTTAAGAGTGATGAGACATATTCGCCTCTAGACAAGACTCTCCATGCCAACACATCTTCAGGCTAAATGTAAGTCCCGAACTCCGTCAACCTCTGCCACTAGCTCCTCCCTCTTGCCTTGTATCGAACCTGATTATAAAGACGTTTCACTCTGCTTCTGCCTTTCGGTTCTATGAAGAAATACTTAAGCAATAAACCGCTAGAGTTAATCTTAAACAAGGTGAGGTTAATAACTGTTCGTTGCTTGTTGATACTGGCAAACACAGTCTTAAGTTGTTCAACCCTCCAGTGGAGAGAGAGAGAGAAAGAGAGAGATTCGTGTGGCACCAGGGCCTCTTGGCAAAACTGGAAGCACTGGGAATTGCAGGCTCTACACTATGTCTCCTCAGTGATTACCTTCATGGTAGATTTCTAAGAATAGTTCTCAGTGGAACAGAATTAGCAGAACATCCTATTGGGGCAAGTATTCCACAAGGAAGTGTGCTGGGACCATTGTTATGGAATGTCTACTTCAATGATCTTCATCTCATCCCTAAATCCCATGCATATGCAGACGACTGTATACTGATATTCACTTATTCAAGAGAAGAAATACCAGCTGCTCTAAGCTACATCAATCACCAGCTAAGAGCTATATCAGCTTGGGGAAACCGATGGCAGGTAACATTTGCACATAAGAAAACACAAATGATGGTCTCTAGGCACCATGATAGTAATGCTGGTGGAGTAGTAAGTATGAATGGGAGGGTGTTGGTACCTGGTGAAGCAGTTGATATCCTTGGCATTAAATTTGACTCCAAACTGACCATGAAGAACCACGTTGTAAATCTTGCAAACAAGGCAGCCAGGAAGCTTACAGCACTCTGACGTATCTCGCATCTACTTGACAGTAGGGGTTGCAAGATTCTGTATGAAGCACAAGTACGCTCACACCTTGAGTATGCTCCACTTTCTTGGTTTGCCTGCCCCCCCCCCTCTCATCTGTGACTGCTTGACAGAGTAAGGAAGAAAGCAATACGCCTCATCTCTCGCCTGGACCCATCCTGGATAGGTCTATCATTCCAACAGAGCCTTCAAGACAGGAGAGATGTGGGTGGCCTTACTGTTACATGCAAGACCAACATTGTCAAAGTACCACACTTGGCTCCACTTCGAGGACAGCGTGAAGCCAACTACTATATCACAAGACGGGCAGAAAGCAGCACCTTCACTCTGGCTGTACCCTTCTCCAGAATATCGCTTCATCTGAGATCGTTTATCCCCAGGATGACTCGAGTCTGGAACACATTCGTACAGCATTATGATGTCAACGAGATAAAGTCAGTTGATCAAATGAAAATGCTGGCCCACAGATGGCTCCAACTTCATCCTGTTCCCTACTTGCATGTCTCATAACACTAAAAATGATTTCAAATGAGCTGTTGTAGGTAACAACTCTTAGCTTGCCAATAAAGTTAGGAATCCTTAACCTGTAAATAGCTTGTCAATAAAGCTAGGGATCCTCAACCTAACTTTGTCAAACCCTGTGTAAAGAGAGAGAGAGAGAGAGAGAGAGAGAGAGAGAACCCAATCTTGAAGCTCTCTTCCACAAAGATAAACATTCCACAACTTAAAGAAAGTAAAACACTCTCTTCCCACCTCGCTCGTGAATAATATTCACGTGAAATCGCTAGTCGCTTAGGGGAAGCAAGACTATAATGCACTTCTTTATCCTAGGGAAGCTCCACCTCCTTGAATCAAGAGCTGATCACAGGCATAAAGTCAACCTTCTCAATATCAAACATCTTACCTCACTTGAATCCTGAAAAAACAGATTCAAAACGCGTCTTGAAATAAACTAATATTTTTGAAAAACTCTCTTGCCAGGTTAATTAAAAACTAATCAACGCATAAAGTGCCACGTCTCATTATATTCGGCAAACAACGTGTAATTAACCGAGGCAACGCCCTCTGCATGCTAATTTCCCTGACAAAATCCACTTCCACACCTTTTAATTTACAACGATAACCTGGAGGCTATCTAGTTATTTACCGCTGCTAGAAGAGCATCTAGAAGGCTGTACTTTCTATGGCAGGAACGTTTTATTTTTTAGTAAATGTTTGAAGTGGACGTCGGAGGAGCAATGCTTGTAGATCGCTGTAGATAATGTTTTAATATATTCCACAGTTAAGAAGTCTCATATCTTTGTAACGTGTGAATTACGACGTATAATTAGGTATGCATGTGTGTGTGTGTAAAGTGAGCGTTTGGAAAGTGTTTATAAAGTGTGTGTTTAGAAAGTATCTGGAGGTGTTTGGAAAGTGTGTGTTTGGAAGGTGTCAGGAAGGTATGTGTTTGGAAGACGTGTGTTTGGAAAGTGTGTTTTAGGACTGTGTGTTAGGTGTATGTGTGTACTCACCTATTTGTGGTTGCAGGGGTCGAGTCATAGCTCCTGGCCTCGTGTGTGTGTGTGTGTGTGTGTGTGTGTGTGTGTGTGTGTGTGTGTGTGTGTGTGTGTGTGTGTGTGTGTGTGTGAGGAAGGTGTTACATGCCTACGGCTTGTTCTTATTTTAACTTAACCTGAGCGATCATAGAAGCAGATGTTGTTTCTCAGTGTCTTGTGTTGCATGTGTTGGTGTTGCACGTGTTGTAGGTTTTCAAGGTGGTACAAGTGTGAAGGTGTTGAAGGCCATGAAAATGTTGAAATCGTTTAAGATGTTCTGGATTTTTTTTTGGGGGGACGGGGATGGACAAACTCTTATATACACACACACACACACACACACACACACACACACACACACACACACACACACACACACACACACACACACACACGTGTGCAGATTTGAACGTTTTTTTGGCTACTCGCAGCTGTTCAGTATCAAGACGAGTAGCTACCGTTTTTAACGTTTTTATCACTTTGTAAAACTTAAGCGTTTAACCCAGCGTAATTCTAAAATAAATCTAAGCCAAACTAAGGTAAACTCAAGTAACCTAAACCAAAGTGACTTAATCCAAAGTAACCTAAACCAAAGTGACTTAATCCAAAGTAACCTAACCCAAACTAACCTAACTCAAACTAGCCTAACCCAAACTAACCTAACACAAAATAACCTAACCCAAGCTAACCTAACCCAAACTGAGATACTTCCTGAAGATGTAGGCTGAATGGTATACATGTCCTGGGATACATGGACCTGGAATACATAGATCTTGAACTAACCTAACCCAAACTAACCTAATGCAAACTAACCTAACCCAAACTAACCTAACCCAAACTAATGTAACCCAAACTAATCTAACCCAAACTAATCTAACCCAAACTAACCTAACTCAAACTAACCTAACAAAAACTAACCTAACCAAATGTAACATAATCCATTGTAACCTAACCCAAATAATTATGTAGAAGGTATATAATACGGACAAGTAGGTGAGTAAGACATGTGCAACAATTAGGTGTCTTCATTGTCGAAACGTTTCGCCTACACCGTAAGCTTCTTCAGCCAATGCAGAGGAAACATCAGAAGCAGTGATGTAAAACCGAGGTGATGAGTCCATCAGCCTCATAGAAGCAGTTTTGAGATGGTCAGTCCCTCAGCCTCCAGAAGAGTTCTGCTCCATAGTCTGGAACAATGTGAAACTGAAGCAACAGAATGAAGATTTACCGACAAAGGTGAAGCGCAGGAAATCTTGACAGAAGAGTCGGAGCCCACTAATAGAAGCAAGAATGTAAGAATTGAGAGGCAGTATGGCAAGCCTACTGGGTCATGCTCAGCAGGTCCCTGTCAGATCCAACCTTTCTCACTCGTGGTTAGGCAATATAGTTGTCGAGGATGTCCTCTGTACCAAGATACCATTATCTTGCTGTGTCAGACAAGTAGAATTATGTTCAACAACCCACATGGAGATAGAAACTTAAGAGATTGATTGACTGATTCTCATCTGCTGAAGAGAATCCCAGAAGAGGGGGTCGAAATATAGAGATCAATCAGTCTCCCGAGTTTGTCTCCATGTGGGTTATTATTGATCAGGTATAATTATGTTTAATTAGTATAATTATACAGTAAGACATCTACTGAGCATCACTTTAGTCTAAGAGTTGATACCAATCCAATCTAAGGACGCAGGCGCAGTGGGTGTGCACTTACCCCACTTCGGGTCACAATCTTTCCTTCATCAACGACCTTGGTCACACTTCTGATGACCATTCTGCAGGTGAAAATAATCCAGCCTCTTCAGCACTATTGTTTAAGCAAGAATAAGGCAGAACAGATCACCACCACCCAAGCAATGAACTTCCTCAAACAACCCCGACTTCGAAGTACTTACTTCTCCAGCTCTGAGGCGGCCACAAAAAAAATCAGTGTTTGTTAAGAGGTCAGATGGAGAAATCACCAGCCAGTCAACAACCCAACTTAAAAAAACTAACTGAAGACCAAAGCGACTGGTTTGTTGCTGATCACCAAAATTTCCAGCGCTTCCTCAATAATTCTAACTACTACTACTACCATTACTATTACTACTACCTCCACCCCCTTCCCCCCCCCCCCACCCTAGCGTTTAGTCTTCTGAACTTCTCTACTTTTTTCTCCCCTAGTCGTGACTTGACAATGGTCCAGCACGGACCTGAAAATAAGGTTGCTCTCCTAACAGCGAGTTTTGTTGTTTTTTTTCGGCCACGGTACCGAAACTTTCATTCTCCGTTATCTAAAGTAACTTCCAAAAATTCATATGACTTGCTCGAGCTACAGAAAAACAGTCATTTCCAAAAGATTATTAGCCGGGTTCACTCTATCTCTAATGGGCAGAGTGATTTTTTTTTTTTTTTTTTTTGACATCCAGCTTTGCATTAAGAGTTGTTTTTATATCTAATCTTAATAACCCGAGGGGATGAGTTTATGTATAATTTTAATAATCCTTGTTAATTAATAAATCGTAAAGACGATTATACGTATTTTTTTTTTCAATTTAGATTTAAAGAAGTGGCACAATAATGATTTTTTATGAGTAGGTTATTATAAGAAGAAAAACGAGAAGGAAGGAGTCGATAAATGAAAGGGATGGGGAATGGATAATTGATTTTTTCACTCAGTATTGTGTCAGTTCTTTTTCTGATAAAAAAAAGTACTAGAAAGCCTAGCGGACCATTGTTACCTAAGTGGGAGTAGGCTGCTAAATTTTCAATAGTTTAATAACTATTTTATCTACCCTAGCTTTATCGTACATGATGTGATCTAGTACATAATTTTAATTAATTGCTTCGTACCCAAAGCAATCTTGGTTAATGAGGGCACAGCAGCGGGCTTGCTGGTATTACTGTAGCCAGGCTTGGTTCAGGTGTTTACTATAGCTGGGCTTCGTCCAGGTGTGTACCAACATAGGTCAGGGTGGTGTCGAAGATACTAATTACGGTGGAGGTCTTTAGTGGTACCAAGGGCGTTTTCAGGTACAAAACAGGTATATAAGAAATAAACAGTTAAAGTCTAGCGAAACAAAGTTTGAGTTAAGTAAGGCGGCCTTCCGGTGCACGCTACGTTTTCTTAGTTTTAAAACTATGTGCACTATACAGTAGGTGTTAGTAAATAAGTTCATATGAATTATGTGAGCAAATTACCTGCAGGAGGTTTATAGGGTATTACCCGAATTATTACCTACCCGAATTATTACCTGCAAGTAATTTGGGTGAGGTAAGTGGGATTTAGTCACAGCAGGTCGCTGAACTGTCACTCCCCCGATGCCCACTCCCTACCGCTCTCACTTTTAAAAAGCTAGACCTGACATTAAATTAATAATTACAGTACTAAAACCAGCTACTTTGGTAAATTAAAGTTTTGGACTGTATATGATTAGGCTTGGCGGGTACAGAAAAGAAATTTGTATGACCACTTACCATTTAATTACTGTAGATGCATGACACTACACCACCTGCCTGACACCTAGACCCTATAATGGTCAGTTTGAGCTCTAAATAAGAGGACTAATGGCACACTTCCTTGTGAGAGATGGTCATATCCCTTATCCTCTGCCATCTACACGTAATTCTTAAGGTCCCGCAAATTTCCTGTCCCAATTCTTCAGCAGGGGACATTAACACGGGTTCCTATTACAAATTCAGACCGAAAAACCCAAATCTGGCCACGAAGACGACAGATCATTAGCTGATTTTTTCCACGACAACCAGTGCTCACAAATTACAAATGGCAGATCCCTTTCCAGTGTCACTCAGCAGCTGTTCTACACCCCCCCCCCGTTCCTCACTCGAAATTTCTCGAAAGGGCCAAATCAGCATCATATATTACACAATTGTATTATTGAAATTTACACATGCTGAATTTAGGAAAATCCAAAATTTTCCACAGTTTAGCACAGGTACACATACGTACAATTATCATGTATAAATTACCCAGGATGACCCAAAAATTTCAATGTGACCTATTTTAATATTTTATTAATAATGAATTATAAACAATGGTTTTCTTTATGCCAAACAAATAATGAAGCTTAAATGAAAACAACAGCAAGCAATACATTCACTAATATCTTAATTCAAAGCATCAGTACTTGACCATATTGTTCTAGAATTGCTAGTTTTCTCCCATGATACTACGAGTGAGAGTTGAACATCAATAATGCGTGTTGCACATGCGCTATTTGTGCTCCAATAGACAAATAGCCAAACTGCTGTCATCCTTGTGCAGACTCGACCGCATCTCCAGCAGCGAACACCTACATCCTCGGATCTTGTTATATGGTTTAGTGGTCCTCGTAAAGTTTGTTATGGTCTTGGTGGCAACTCCTGCCACGTCGATTCTGGATTCACCCAAATGAAAATAAATCACTGACTTTATTTGGGGTTATCCTAGATAATTTACACATGTATCACAATGCATAACATCCACTGTGAAAAAAATCTTAAAGTTTCAAGCGCTTTCGTAATTTTTCACAAGTGAGAACTTACGAAAGCGCTTGGAAGTTCACTTTTTTTTCACTATTTTGCATATTGTGATATCACCTGTTTACTGTGACCTTATTGCATATGTCACTATATAAGTAAATTTAAGTATAGGTATACATAAGTACAGTTATAACTTATACACAGTAACATATATGTGAACTACCCAGATAACCCAAGGAAAGTCAAAATGTATGATAATTGTAGTCATCTATATTTATGTAACCCTACTTACGTGTACCTGTACCTAAATAAACTTACTTATCTCTGCAAACTAGTGTTGACTCTGGTTCCTGTCGGTAGTACGTATCTCATTACAGTGTCTTCCCGGAAACTGGAATTGTCCATAGTTATATATCAGACATAAGAGTCTCACTTTCTGCCCAGGTAGAGGGTGACGTTCTGAGTTCTAATGCACAGATGGCCACGATATTATATATATATATATATATATATATATATATATATATATATATATATATATATATATTTGTAATATTTTTTCGTGTCGTCCTCCGGCAGTAACTGGGCCACCGCCGCTGTGGAACAATTCCCGTTAGACTACACTCTTGAGGGAGTTATATACGTGATTCCTGGAGATAAACGCCTCCTTAAATCATCTTACCTCCTCGCTGCTGCTTGACCCGGATACAGCTCGCTGCTGCTACTTCATCACTCAGAAACTGGGTTATGATAAGGCAATTTATAATTGTTTATACTTTCCGTGTCAGTATTTTGCTTAATTAATACACCAGCTTTCTTTGTGTATTAATTTGAGTCCATGGAGCGTATACTAAGTGTGTACATGTGCTGCTGGAGGAAGTTATAATAATTAACTGATTTCCAACATGCAACGAACTTTTAGCTTACTGAGGGGTCATTCAAAGAAAACTCAGTAGCATAAATAATCCAGAATTAGCATGTTTTATTAGTAATAATAATCAGTAGAAACTGGGTTATCCTTACCTAGGCTAGACGACATTCAGCTCGGTTAGAGTTCATTAACTTCAATTAGTATCAGATAACTTGCTAAGTTAATTTTGGGGCGGATCATAATTTTTATCAGGGTAAAATATTCATCACGTGACCTAAATTTTTGTCGAAGTTAATGCAATAATTTAACTTTTGTTGCAACAGTTTTAACGTGATTAAGTCTTTTATTAAAAGTAGGTTTAATAAAGCTAGATAAATGTTATCTTTTACAAGATTACCTGATTGTATTAAGATTTACCTGATTGTATTTACAAGATTTACCTGATTGTATTAACAAGATTTACCTGATTGTATTAACAAGATTTACCTGATTGTATTAACAAGATTTACCTGATTGTATTAACAAGATTTACCTGATTGTATTAACAAGATTTACCTGATTGTATTAACAAGATTTACCTGATTGTATTAACAAGATTTACTTGATTGTATTTACAAGATTTACTTGATTGTATTTAAATGTTTAGACGATTGTAATGTTATGTTGGTGAGACGAATGGCTTTAAATTTCGACCTTATGAGCATAAAATCTGTGTGTGAAATAGTGACAATAATTATTTAATATCTTCCTATGGAACAATAACGTCATTGAAGATAATTTGTGTAACTTCGAAAGTAAGTTACGTAGTAGAATTTTCAGGCTAGTAACTATTTTTCTGTGCCACCCACAACGTTTGTCTACCACTCGGGTACCTGTTTACTACGAGGTACACAGGGGGTAACATGTTAGGTTAGGTAAGGTTTGTCAGGAAACAGAACTAAGTGCTTCCCGACGCGGCTCTTAGTCATATGACCCACCATTGGAGCTTTTGGTCATCTGACCGAGGCCTTCCGCTGGCTTACCGGTCCACCCATATAAAAAGTATGGTGAGTATAACCATTATCTAATAGGGAAACAGGTGCAAGAAAATACCCAACGTCTCCACCCTCCCAAGAGGGTGGAGACGTTGCAGTGATCTTCACAGTGATTTTCCTAACGAGTGTTTCTGTAAGATAAGATAAGATTTCGTTCGGATTTTTAACCCCGGAGAGTTAGCCACCCAGGATAACCCAAGAAAGTCAGTGCGTCATCGAGGACTGTCTAACTTATTTCCATTGGGGTCCTTAATCTTGTCCCCCAGGATGCGACCCACACCAGTCGACTAACACCCAGGTACCTATTTGCTGCTAGGTGAACAGGACAACAGGTGTAAGGAAACGTGTTGAAATGTTTCCACCCGCCGGGAATCGAACCCGGGCCCTCCGTGTGTGAAGCGGGAGCTTTAGCCACCAGGCATGTGTAGTGACCTAAATGTAGATAGAAGTAGCAAGACGTACCTGAAATATAGCATGTTTGTGAGATAGAAAACACCAGCAATCCTACCATCATGTCAACAATTACAGGTCCTTGTTTAACACTCAGTAGGACGGTGGTACCTCCCTGGGTGGCTGCTGTGTGTGTGTGTGTGTGTGTGTGTGTGTGTGTGTGTGTGTGTGTGTGTGTGTGTGTGTGTGTGTGTGTGTGTGTGTGTGTGTGTGTGTGTGTGTGTGTGTGTGTGTATGTGTGTACTCACCTAGTTGAGGTTGCGGGGGTCGAGTCCGAGCTCCTGGCCCCGCCTCTTCACTGATCGCTACTAGGTCACTCTCCCTGAACCGTGAGCTTTATCATACCTCTGCTTAAAGCTATGTATGGATCCTGCCTCCACTACATCGCTTCCCAAACTATTCCACTTACTGACTACTCTGTGGCTGAAGAAATACTTCCTAACATCCCTGTGATTCATCTTTGTTTTCAACTTCCAACTGTGTCCCCTTGTTACTGTGTCCAATCTCTGGTACATCCTGTCTTTGTCCACCTTGTCAATTCCTCTCAGTATTTTGTATGTCGTTATCATGTCCCCCCTATATCTCTTGTCCTCCAGTGTCGTCAGGTTGATTTTCCTTAACCTCTCCTCGTAGGACATACCTCTTAGCTCTGGGACTAGTCTTGTTGCAAACCTTTGCACTTTCTCTAGTTTCTTCACTTGCTTGGCAAGGTGTGGGTTCCAAACTGGTGCCGCATACTCCAATATGGGCCTACCGTACACGGTGTACAGGGTCCTGAACGATTCCTTATTAAGATGTCGGAATGCTGTTCTGAGGTTTGCTAGGCGCCCATATGCTGCAGCAGTTATTTGGTTGATGTGCGCTTCAGGAGATGTGCCTGGTGTTATACTCACCCCAAGATCTTTTTCCTTGAGTGATGTTTGTAGTCTCTGGCCCCCTAGACTGTACTCCGTCTGCGGTCTTCTTTGCCCTTCCCCAATCTTCATGACTTTGCACTTGGTAGGTCCACCTTGTCAATTCCTCTCAGTATTTTGTAAGTCGTTATCATGTCCCCCCTATCTCTCCTGTCCTCCAGTGTCGTCAGGTTGATTTCCCTTAACCTCTCCTCATAGGACATACCTCTTAACTCTGGGACCAGTCTTGTTGCAAACCTTTGCACTTTCTCTAGTTTCTTTACATGCTTGGCTAGGTGTGGGTTCCAAACTGGTGCCGCATACTCCAATATGGGCCTAACGTACATGGTGTACAGGGTCCTGAACGATTCCTTATTAAGATGTCGGAATGCTGTTCTGAGGTTTGCAAGGCGCCCATATGCTGCAGCAGTTATTTGGTTGATGTGCGCTTCAGGAGATGTGCCTGGTGTTATACTCACCCCAAGATCTTTTTCCTTGAGTGATGTTTGTAGTCTCTGGCCCCCTAGACTGTACTCCGTCTGCGGTCTTCTTTGCCCTTCCCCAATCTTCATGACTTTGCACTTGGTAGGTGTGTGTGTGTAAAATTTTGATAATTTTCCTGTAATATATGTAACAGCAAATAATTTCCATATAATAATGTAACTTTAACGCGACTTTAAAAATGTGTTATTTATTGTAATCTTAGTAAAATGTAATCAATGTAATTAAGAGGAAATTAATGTTCTGATAAGGAAAAATACTACACACCTGGAAATGTCGCGGAATATACTTAAATCAGTGAATAATATAATCGTTCAGAGAGGCATAAAAATATGGCGTAATTTGAGGCGCTGACGAGGAGTTTGTGAATCTAATCGATTGTCATCGTAGCCGATAGATATAGTACGAGTATAAATACTGAAGTACAGAGTAAGTGAAGCTATAAGACATCTGGAGGTGCCCACATATACAAAATATCGTCAAAATAAGACTGATAAAGAAGATAATACTGGAGGCGGTGATTGGACTTGTTGATCATCGCGTGTACCAACAATAATTTATGTACAACTCCCTATATATGGTATAAATCACATAAAAGGTGAGGTAGTTATTGGGTAATATTAGTGTACCGGCTAATAGGGAGGCCTTAGTATATATCACCAAGACCATAATTTGCTAAAGTATATTTCCCTTTTTCGTACTCAAACTATAACTTACGATTCAAATTATTGTAAAAATTATTCATATACATTTAACTCACGTCAAGTCACTTCATTTTCATACAATCCAAAAACTAAATTGTCAGTGTTACTGGATTAAATTTAATGTTCAGGAACTGTGTGTTCCTAATTTAGGGTCCTGAAGTGTGAGTTGGGGAACTTAGACAGTGGGCATTGAAGGAGGGACAAAGTTGTGCCCCATTATCAGTCAAGTTACACATGTCTTGAGGTACATTAATATTATTGAGTATATTCTGATTTAGATGTGCCAGAATTCTCCCCAGTATGTGAGTGGAAGTTTAATTCAAGACTCTACTTTTAAAAATCTATCCACATAATTTCTTACAAATAAATTTATATATATATATATATATATATATATATATATATATATATATATATATATATATTATCCAGTGTGGGTAGACTGGTATAGCACTGCGTACCTGGTTCTAAAGTTCGTAGGTTCGAGTCTCCGTCAGCCAGAGATCAGTGTTTGTGTGTGTGTATATATATATGTCGTGCCGAATAGGCAGAACTTGCCATCTTGGCTTAAATAGCAACGCTCATCTTGCCATATAGGACAAGTGAAAATTTGTGTATGTAATAATTTCGCCAAAATCATTCTGAACGTAACGAAAAAAAAAATGTATTTCACTGTGTTTGTTTAGTATTAAATTACTATAAACAAATCTAGAATATATTTAGTTGGGTTAGGCTAAAATAAATTGCTCTTGTTATAATAAGGTTAGGTAAGTTTTCTAAGATTCTTTTGGTGCAAAGTTAAAAATTTTTACATTAACATTAATGAAAAAAATATATCTTTAAAGGTATAAAAGAAAATTTCAGAAAGGACTTAATTTTAAATGAGTTCTTGCTAATTGACCAGTTTTACATATTCGGCACGACATTATATATATATATATATATATATATATATATATATATATATATATATATATACTGTATGTATATGTATATATACATATACATATATACATACTGCGTGACACACCATAACAATAATTTAAAAAATATAATACGAGAGTAGGTTTGGAGCCTTAATAACAATGACAATATTAATAAATTATTTAGTCATGGAATACAATTAACAGATGTAATTAAATAACGTAAAATGAATATTCTGCATTTAGTTCACATATCGTCCGTTTTAACACGATTGAGATTTAAATTAGTATAAGCGGGTAGTGTTATTAATAAAAAAATATCTTTAATTAAATACTGTTGACTTATAACTGCCTGACACATACGTAATAAATTGGACTACGAATTATGTTTTTTTGCACATCAGTTGGTGATGGATTAAATGTATTCTGTACTGTCTTTATTAATCATTCGAGTGTACTAAGTTTTAGGAGTTTCAGTGGACTCTTTTCTAGGTTAATACTGCTACTAGAAGGGTATTTATAACCCTTATGGTGTATATATCGGTGCATGTCTTGAGTGATGGTGAATAAGTGACTTGCAGCCTTAAAGCCGATCAGTCAGACGAGGATCATTAATCCCAGTCAACTACTAACACTTCTAATGCTTCTGTTACTAGTACGAGACGGAAGAAAATGAGAGGTTGTGGCAGGAATGTAGAGAAATAACTAGAGTGACCAAACCACGGGTGGGAACAGAACCTGCGGTCAGAGTCATAAAACTTCAGATCGACATGTTAGCCACTGGGCCAGCTGGCTACAATAAGATCCATCCAACTAGGTATATTTATGCACCATAGGAAGGTTAGCATAGGCACCACTGTGATCACAAATGCTGACGGGAGATACAGCTGTAAACACTGGCATTTGTGGTCACAGTGGCGTCTATTCCAACCTTCCTTTGGTGTATAAATATACCTAGTTGGATAAATCTTATTGTAGCCAGCTGGCCCAGTGGCTAACACGTGAGTCTGAAGTTTTTTGACTCTGATCGCGGGTTCTATCCCCGCCCGTGGTATAGTTTGTTTGCAATCGTGTCATTACGATTTCTTGAGTCAGGACATGAAAAAGATGGAAATCTCATGAAACAGAAGAAAAAAATGACGAATGGGTAGAAGAATCTAAAAAGATTAGGCAAGAATAAGCAAGAAGGAGGAGGAGGAGGAGGAAAGATAATCTGCAAACGACTTTACATCAAAGCCAAAAACAGAACCGTATCCCCTTTACAGCCTCGTAATGACTACGAGATCATGGGATAATGTTAGACACTAAGGGTTGAGATCTTACAGGGAACTATAAAGTAGTATGTGACGACCTGAACAGAAGCTTTAAGCAAATACCTTGTTTTCCAGCATATACAGCGCCCTTTTTTTCATAAAATGTCTTGGAAAATCGCCCTTATAAATGTTCAAGATGAGGCAAGGATGGGCTTTGGGTTACTGGCAAGTGGTGTTGAATGGTGTTTTATGAAAGGATATACAGTTTATTACAGTAATAAAGTTGCAATGCTTGACAATCTCGTGCGCCTTATATGCCGGAAAAATACAACATGTGCTGCACGACAAAGGAAATTATGAGCGAACAACGAGCATAGAAGCCAACATCAGAACCTTGAAACAGTTCCAGCAACGAGAGAAAGTACGAGAGGGAAAGTCAGGAAACTGAGAGATAGGCTTAGGTTTGGTAAGATTTGTCATGAAACAGGACAAGTGTTTTCTGACGCTGGTTTCGGTCAAATGATGAGCCGCCACTGGAGCTTTTGGTCATCTGGACTAGGCCTTCTGCTGGCTTACCCCTCCACCACTTTAAAAATTATGGTTATGATTAGAGACAGGGATAGAGAATAAGAGGGGATAGAAGGAGACTACTTGTTGCTACCCCTGGTTGCTGGTTTCCAATTTGCTTAGCGAGTCAGACACAACAAAAGCACTGAGAAGGATAAAATAAAGGAAGGAACACAAATATTAAAAGGCTCCATATAGTGACTCTTATTAACAGATAACTGGAGGAAGTGCAGTTTGTTTACATCTGGAAAGTACACAATTAGTTCATGTATTTATGAAACAGACCGGACACACTAAAGTACAGACCAGCGTCACTGGCCTGTATACTACCATAATTCCGGAGGAGATTGGTGGAGTGTGAGTTAACGTGTGCGCGTGTACTCACCTACTTTTACTCACCTACTTGTGATTGCAGGGGTCGATTCTCAACTCGTGCCTCTGCCTCTCTGCTAGTCGCTACTAGGTCCACTCCCTCCCTTCTCCAAGAACCTTATCGTACCTCTTCTTGAAGCTATTTATGAATCCTCCCTCCACTAATCACTCTCCAGATTGTTCCACTCTTTAACAAATCTAAAAAATGACTTCTTAACATCCTTATGACTCATGTAAGTTTTTTTACTTCAAGTTGTGTTCCATTATTCTTGTGTCTCATCACTAAAACATTTTGTCCCTTTCCACCCTGTCAATTCTCAGTATTTTAGACGTCGTTTTGTTCCCCCTATCCCCTCTTTCCTCTAGTGTCGTCAGTTGAATTCCCTTAACCTCTTAGCTCCGAGCCTAATTTCGTTGAAAACTTTTGCACTTGCTCTAATTTCTTGACGTGCTTGACCAGGTGTAGGTTCCATACTGGTGCTTCATACTTAAATATGGGCCTGACGTACACGGTTTATAGTGTCCTGAATGACTCCGTACTTAGGTGTTGAAACGCAATTCTAGGTTTTCCAGGCGTATATATATGCTGCAGCAGTTGTTTGGCTGATGTGCGACTCAGGGGATACGTTCGATGTGATGCTCACTGCAAGATCCTTTTCCTTGAGTGAGGTTTGCAGTCCTTTACCCCTGAGGATATACTCCATCTGCAGTCTCTCCTTCCAAAATCTTCATGACTTATCACTTGGCGGGGTTAAACTCCAGGAGCCATTTGTTGGACCAGGCTTGCAGCCTGTCCAGATCCCTTTTAGTCCTGCCTGATCTTCGTCCGCTTGAATTATCCTCATTAGTTTCACGTCATTTGCAAACAGGGACACCTCTGAATCTGTGTGTGGGGGAGAGATGAGGTTCTCTGTTTATTTTATTGCTTACATTCTCGTACCTCTCTCTCTCTCTCTCTCTCTCTCTCTCTCTCTCTCTCTCTCTCTCTCTCTTCCTCAAAAAAATACAATTTTAGTATACAGAAGAGGCAGACAGGGCTGATTCATTTTTCAAAACTTAGCAGGAGATTCAACCAGACAAGCTTGATGGATGGATGGTCAGACCATCCCCGGGGCGGTGATGGCTCTCAGACCACGAACAAGCTTGTTAAACCAGCGCAGGGGTTATAGTCAGAGGAAGGGAGGCAGAGCTCTATCTCCGGGGCTCGGGTCTTCTAGCGAGGCCTTTAAAAAACTTTTATATATTGTAAGTGAGCCGAGACTAAAGATATGACACATAAATCAGCCAGAGTTGGATGTGTTAGATCATTAGCTCCTGGGTGCTTGTGGCTTGGTTGGTAGCGTCCTCACCTTACACACTGAGGGGTCTAGGGATCGATTACCCACGGGTGAAATATTAGGCACGTTTCCTTACACCTGCTGTCCGTCTTCACCTAGCAGTAAGTAGGTAACTGGGTGTTAGCCGACTGGTGGGGGTCGAATCCTGGGAAACATGACTAACCTTAGTTGCTGAAAAAATTCCTGCATAACCAGGGACTTTCTATATAGTATGTCAATGATGTCAGCTAGAGCTGTAATAGATGTATCATTTACTTAAAGAAATTATTAAATAAAAAACAGCAGATACGTTAAACAATCTACACTTGTCTATTGAGATCCGTTCAGATTTTACGTGAAATTCTATTCCATAAAATATATTTCGAATGAAAGTTGATGATAATGACCATAGAAACAAAAGTCTTAAAGACAGATCAACAACAGACAAGAAGTTAATAATTTAGAAAGCTTGACTGAGGGCAGTTTTAACTCAAGAAATAACTGGGATGTAACTTAAAGTTGATGCCCAAAACATCAGTATAAGAGAGAAATAGTTTGGCGATAGCGACAAGATGTGGTTAAAGACACTTATGTAGAGTTCAGGTCATTTATTGTAGGAAACGTTTCGCCCCGAGAGGTTTTTTCAGTCCTAATTACAGAGGAAACTAAGAAGCGAGTTTATCTAGTGACGGGAGTCAGGTGGAAAACGGGAAAAAATACGAAAAAAATCAGTCACAGGAAAAGTCACAGAAAAAGAGTCACAGGAAAAAAAGTCACAGTGACACAGAAAAAAAATCACAGGGGAAAAAAGTCAAGGGAAAAAAAAGTCACAAAAAAAGCCTCAGAAAAAAGTCACAGAAAAAAAGGCACAGGAAAAAAATCACAGGGAAAAAAGCCACAGACAATTATCAGCTGTTACGGCTGTGTCAAGCCGTAACGGCTTGACAGAGCTCCTGGAGAGCGAAACGTTGCCACAATATGATGCATTATTTGCACTTGTGTCATTTTAACTAACAACCTCAAAACTAAGAAAAAAAAGACCAGACGTTAATTGAAGCTTCACGCCCATACCCCCATTATTTGGTGCCCATACCCCCATTATTTGGTTCCCATACCCCCATTATTTGGTTCCCATACCCCCATTTGGTTCCCATATCCCCATTATTTGGTTCCCATATCCCCATTATTTGGTTCCCATACCCCATTATTTGGTTACCATATCCCCATTATTTGGTTCCCATATCCCCATTATTTGGTTCCCATACCCCATTATTTAGTTCCCATACTCCCATTATTTGCTTCTCATGTCCTCATTATTTACCATACCCCCATTGTTTGGCTCCCATACCCTTATTTAGTTCCCATACCCCTCATTATTTTGTTCCCATACCCCTCATTATTTGGTTCCCATACCCCATTATTTGGTTCCCATATTCCCATTATTTAGTTCCCATACCCTCATTATTTGGTGCCCATACCCTTAGTATTTAGTTCCCATACCCCTCATTATTTGGTTCCCATACACTTAGTATTTAGTTCCCATACCCCTCATTGTTTGGTTCCCATACCCTCATTTGGCTATCATACCCCCATTATTTGGTTACCATATCCGAATTATTTGCGTCCCATGCCCCCATTACTTGCTTACCATACTCCCATTATTTGGTTCCCATACCCTTATTATTTAGTTCCCATAACCCTCATTATTTGGTCTCCATACCCCCATTATTTGGTCCTCATACCCCCATTATTTGACTCACGAAATCGTAATGACACGATTGCAAACAAACCATACCCCGGCCGGGATTGAACCCGCGGTCAGAGAGTCTCAAAACTCCAGACCGTTGCTAGCTGGTCTAGTAGCTAACGCGACGGTCTGGAGTTTTGAGACTCTCTGACCGCGGTTCAATCCCGGCCGGGGGTATGGTTTGTTTGCAATCCTGTCATTACGATTTCGTGAGTCATGTTGACGGCAGTGAAGGGACTTGAGCTAGAGTTCGTCACGGCCACGCTAGCTGGAGATTCGTCTGTAAAAACTTGCTTTTGTGGTCACAGTGGTGCCTGTGCTAACCTTCCTATGGTGTAGAAATATACCTAGTTGGACGAATCTTATTGTGGCTAGCTGGTCTAGTGGCTAACGCGACGGTCTGGAGTTATAAAACTCTCTGACCGCGGGTTCAATCCCGGCCGGGGTATGGATTATTTGGTTCCCATACCATTATTTGGTTCACATACCCCCATTATTTGGTTCCCATACCCCCATTATTTGGCTCCCATACCCCCAAGGGACATGGACAATATCCCCCTTCCCCGGTTAAGAACCCCTTGGATCTGGTTGAACTGTTCAGTGTGGCTGGCTAGGACCCTGAACCGGCCGCTGAGGCAGCGATGGACCACTGGGCATGTTAAAAATGCAAGAAAATTTGGAAAATAGCAACTATGGGCGAGAAGGAGAGAGACTAAAAATTGGCAGTGTTAACTAGTAAGCTAATGAGAGAGCAATTGGTAGAATGACACAGTGACTCGACCCCTACAACCACATACAGGTGAGTACACCCTTCCCACCCCCCCCACACACACACGACTAGGCTCTTCGAGCAGGGAGAGAATGGACGTAGTAGCGACCAACCGAGAGGGGCCAGAAGCTGTGTAACATCCCCTGCTGTGCAAGACTGGTATACAATACCGACAAGATGAAAGTTAAGACACATGTGCAACATCTGGTTATCTTTATTGTAGACGTTTCGCCATCCAATGGCTTTATCAATACAGATTCTTGGACATAATTAGAAAACAGAAGAATATTGCAACATCATGGTATCTTGGTTCAGAGGACATCTACATCACCTTCTTCACGACTTCTACAACTAACCCATCAATTTGGGTAGGATCTACTTCCACTGGGGAATCCCTCCCACCAGTGACTATGCCCTCGTCTGTTACACGTCCCTATTCACTGACGCCTATATAAGCGCCAGTCTCCTTGCCTGTGCTTCAGAATCTCTACAACCATGGTGCTGTAAACACCACCTCCAAGGCTGAGGGACTGATTACCTCATCTCTTGTATATAGTTCTTCTGTTTTCTAATTATATCCAAGAATCTATATTGATAAAGCCACTGGATGGCGAAACGTCTAAAATAAAGATAACCAGATGTTGCACAAGTGTCTTAACTTTCATCATCCCCTGCAACCGCAAATAGGTGAGCACACACACACACACACACACACACACAAACACACACACACACACACACACACACACACACACACACACACACACAGTGTTTACAAGCAGCAAATATTACTATAAATTCCTGACTTACAACTTTACGTCTCATAATACAAACGTTAATACGCTTAAATTTAACTGACTTACTAACATTTAACAACGATAATTAAACAAAGGAGATAATTTTAATTTAAAGAATTATTGTTATGATTATTTTCGTGATCAATGATTATTGAAGAAAAATATTGGAATTAAAACGTAAGGAGGGTAACTGTGACCCAGCTGACCTCTGATGTGACCCAGCTGACCTCTGATGTGACCCAGCTGACCTCTGATGTGACCCAGCTGACCTCTGATGTGACCCAGCTGAACTCTGATGCGACCCAGCTGACATCTGATGTGACCCAACTGACATCTAATGTGACCCAACTGACATGTGATGTGACCCAGCTGAACTCTGGTGTGACCCAGCTGAACTCTGGTGTGACCCAGCTGAACTCTGATGTGACCCAGCTGAACTCTGACGTGACCCAGCTGAACTCTGACGTGACCCAGCTGAACTCTGACGTGACCCAGCTGAACTCTGATGTGACCCAGCTGAACTCTCGTGTGACCCAGCTGAACTCTCGTGTGACCCAGCTGAACTCTCGTGTGACCCAGCTGAACTCTCGTGTGACCCAGCTGACATCTGATGCGACCCAGCTGAACTCCGATGTGACCCAGCTGAACTCCGATGTGACCCAGCTGAACTCTGATGTGACCCAGCTGAACTCTGATGTGACCCAGCTGAACTCTGATGTGACCCAGCTGACCTCTGGTGTGACCCAGCTGACCTCTGGTGTGACCCAGCTGAACTCTGGTGTGACCCAGCTGAACTCTGATGTGACCCAGCTGACCTCTGATGTGACCCAGCTGAACTCTGATGTGACCCAGCTGAACTCTGATGTGACCCAGCTGGCCTCTGATGTGACCCAGCTGAACTCTGATGTGACCCAGCTGAACTCTGATGTGACCCAGCTGAACTCTGATGTGACCCAGCTGAACTCTGATGTGACCCAGCTTGATCTTTGATACTCATCTCTGATTATGTGATGCTGAACTTTGACCTTCATCTTTTGAGGATAACCTCTTGCCTGCACGCACGCACGCGCACGCGCGCACGCACACACACACACACACACACACACACACACACACACACACACACACACACACACACGTAGTGTGGATGTAGTGGAGGTAGAACCCATACATAGCTTTTAGAAGAGGTATGATAAAGCTCATGGAGCAGTAAGACTGACCTAGCAGTGACAAGTGAAAAGGCGAGGCCAGGAGCTGTGAATCGACCCCTGCAACCACAACTAGGTGAGTACATCTAGGTGAGTAGTACACACACACACACACACACACACACACACACACACACACACACACACACACACACACACACGGGCGCCTGAAACCTAAGAACAGAATTTCGACGCCTGAGTAACGAATCATTCAAGACTCTGTACACAGTGTACGTCAAGTCCATACTGGAGTATGCAGCACCAGTATGGAACCTACAACTGGTCAAGCACATCAAGAAATTAGAGAACGTGCAAAGGTTTGCAATAATCCTAGCCCCGGAGCTAAGAGGCATATCCTACGAGGAGAGGATAAAGGATATCAACCTGACGACACAGGAGGACAGGTGGGATAGTGGGGGGAGAGGTCATAATATACATACAGAGAGGAACTGACAAGGTGGATAGGCACAGAATGTTTCAGAGGTGGGACACACCAACAAGGGATCACTACTGGAAGTTGAAAACTTCCAGTAGTTTTGAGACTCTCTGACCGCGGGTTCAATCCCGCCCGTGGTATGGTTTGTTTGCAATCGTGTCATTACGATTTCGTGAGTCAAGTATTTCTTTATAGAGTTACCAGGAAGCGGAACAACCTGGAAAATGATGTAGTGGACGTAGGATCCATATATTGCTTTAAGAAGAGTATGATCAAGCTCATGGAGCAGGGAGAGTGGACATAGTATCGACCAGCGAAGAGGCGGGGCCAGGGGCTGTGACTCGACCCTTGCAACCACAAATAGGCGAGTATACACACACAACACACAACAAATATAAATCAGTCCAAGTGTCTATCGACAAGTGCCGATGACTAGTATACCTGGAGGCCCTGATCAGGGCCTGACCAACAAGGTTTTTACTGCTGGCCGCACGTAAACCGACGTATGAGCCACAGCCCTGCTGGTCAGGTACTGACTTTAGGTACCTGTCCAGCGCCTTCTTGAAAACAGCTAGAGGTATGATGGTAATTCCCATTAAGTATGCTGGGAGGCCGTTGAACAGTCTTTGACCCCTGACACTTATTTTGTCTCTTAGCGTACTCATGGCGTCAATTTTTTTTATGCACGAGATGTTGCACCGCCTTCCGAATCTTTTGCTTTCGTAGGGGGTGATTTCCGTGCGAAGATTTAGTACTAATCCCTCTAGGGGTTTCCAAGTGTATATTATCATTTAACTTTCTCGCCTACGTTCCAGGGAGTACAGGTCAAGGGATTTCAACCGTTCCCAGTAATTTAGGTGCTTTATTGTACTTATACATGCCTTGAAAGTTCTATGTATATTCTCAAGGTCTGCAATTTTGCCTGCCTTGAAAGGGGCAGTTAGTGTACAACAATATTTCAGCCTAGAGAGAACAAGCGATTTGAAAAGAATTATCATGGGCTTAGCATCCCTAGTTTTGAAGGTTCTCATTATCCATCCTATCATTTTTCTAGCAGATGCGGTATAAACATTGTGATCTTTAGAAGTGAGATTCTCTGACATTATCACTCCCAGGTCCTTCACATTAGTTTCTCGCTGGACTGTGTGGTTGCTATTTGTTTTGTACTTCAGTTTTAATTTCCTCCAGTTTTCCATGGAGAAGTAATCGAAATCTGTCTTCACTAAACCTCATATTACTTTCTGCAGCCCATTTAAAGATATGGAAATTTGCAGTGTTCTCGATGGTTGACATGCAAAGTCGGGTAACTACTAACTACTACTACTTACACAAACACACACATATATATATACATAGTCTTAAGAATTATAATCATGGGGAGCGCTAAACCCGTAGGGATTATACAGTGTCTGTGGGGGGGGGTTGGAAGGTATTCAGACAAGTCAGGGAACTGGAGTACAGTTCCTATTCCCTGGATCAAGAGCCCCTCACAAGTATTATGGACCCTTCCTTGAGAGGGTTGTAGCCTTAAGAAGAGGTATGATAACGCTCATGGAGCAGGGAGTGGACCTAGTACCGACCAGCAAAGAGGTGGGGCCAGGAGCTGTGACTCGACCCCCTGCAACTTCAAATAGGTATATGGTAAGTACACACCCACACACACCTCTGCTTCACTCACACTCTTACCCACCACACCCACCCCCACACCACTACCCCACCCACTCATTTACCACAAACACCCTATCTCCACCCACATACCTACACACCTCTAACCATCTCCCACCCAGCCCACACACTCTTACCAATACCTTCACTCCCACCCTCAACCACCTACGCCCACACAAATACACCCACACCGTCACGCTTACAGCAGAAGCAATAAGACTCTCCAGCGACAAACTCAACAGAGTTGAAGGTTAAATATTCTCATCGTCACCATCTTTTGTTGGTAGTGAAGCCTCACCATCTCTTGTTGGTAGTGAAGCCTCACCATCTGTTGGTAGTGAAGCCTCACCATCTGTTGTTGGTAGTGAAGCCTCACCATCTGTTGGTAGTGAAGCCTCACCATCTGTTGGTAGTGAAGCCTCACCATCTGTTGTTGGTAGTGAAGCCTCACCATCTGTTGTTGGTAGTGAAGCCTCACCATCTGTTGTTGGTAGTGAAGCCTCACCATCTGTTGGTAGTGAAGCCTCACCATCTGTTGGTAGTGAAGCCTCACCATCTGCTGGTAGTGAAGCCTCACCATCTGTTGGTAGTGAAGCCTCACCATCTGTTGGTAGTGAAGCCTCACAATCTGTTGGTAGTGAAGCCTCACCATCTGTTGTTGGTAGTGAAGCCTCACCATCTGTTGGTAGTGAAGCCTCACCATCTGTTGGTAGTGAAGCCTCACCATCTGTTGGTAGTGAAGCCTCACCATCTGTTGGTAGTGAAGCCTCACCATCTGTTGGTAGTGAAGCCTCATCTGTTGGTAGTGAAGCCTCACCATCTGTTGGTAGTGAAGCCTCACCATTTGTTGGTAGTGAAGCCT
The DNA here is from genome assembly GCF_038502225.1 of Cherax quadricarinatus. NCBI lineage: Eukaryota > Metazoa > Arthropoda > Malacostraca > Decapoda > Parastacidae > Cherax > Cherax quadricarinatus. Next base: position 16,488,920 of record NC_091374.1, read on the forward strand.
CACCATCTGTTGGTAGTGAAGCCTCACCATTTGTTGGTAGTGAAGCCTCACCATCTGTTGTTGGTAGTGAAGCCTCACCATCTGTTGTTGAAGCCTCACCATCTGTTGTTGAAGCCTCACCATCTGTTGTTGGTGAAGCCTCACCATCTGTTGTTGGTGAAGCCTCACCATCTGTTGTTGGTGAAGCCTCACCATCTGTTGGTGAAGCCTCACCATCTGTTGGTGAAGCCTCACCATCTGTTGGTGAAGCCTCACCATCTGTTGTTGAAGCCTCACCATCTGTTGTTGGTGAAGCCTCACCATCTGTTGTTGGTGAAGCCTCACCATCTGTTGTTGGTGAAGCCTCACCATCTGTTGTTGGTGAAGCCTCACCATCTGTTGTTGGTGAAGCCTCACCATCTGTTGTTGGTGAAGCCTCACCATCTGTTGTTGGTAGTGAAGCCTCACCATCTGTTGGTAGTGAAGCCTCACCATCTGTTGGTAGTGAAGCCTCACCATCTGTTGGTAGTGAAGCCTCACCATCTGTTGGTAGTGAAGCCTCACCATCTGTTGGTAGTGAAGCCTCACCATCTGTTGGTAGTGAAGCCTCACCATCTGTTGGTAGTGAAGCCTCACCATCTGTTGGTAGTGAAGCCTCACCATCTGTTGGTAGTGAAGCCTCACCATCTGTTGGTAGTGAAGCCTCACCATCTGTTGGTAGTGAAGCCTCACCATCTGTTAGTAGTGAAGCCTCACCATCTGTTAGTAGTGAAGCCTCACCATCTGTTGGTAGTGAAGCCTCACCATCTGTTGGTAGTGAAGCCTCACCATCTGTTGGTAGTGAAGCTTCACCATCTGTTGGTAGTGAAGCCTCACCATCTGTTAGTAGTGAAGCCTCACCATCTGTTAGTAGTGAAGCCTCACCATCTGTTGGTAGTGAAGCCTCACCATCTGTTGGTAGTGAAGCCTCACCATCTGTTAGTAGTGAAGCCTCACCATCTGTTAGTAGTGAAGCCTCACCATCTGTTGGTAGTGAAGCCTCACCATCTGTTGGTAGTGAAGCCTCACCATCTGTTGGTAGTGAAGCCTCACCATCTGTTGGTAGTGAAGCCTCACCATCTGTTGGTAGTGAAGCCTCACCATCTGTTGGTAGTGAAGCCTCACCATCTGTTGGTAGTGAAGCCTCACCATCTGTTAGTAGTGAAGCCTCACCATCTGTTGGTAGTGAAGCCTCACCATCTGTTGGTAGTGAAGCCTCACCATCTGTTGGTAGTGAAGCCTCACCATCTGTTGGTAGTGAAGCCTCACCATCTGTTGGTAGTGAAGCCTCACCATCTGTTAGTAGTGAAGCCTCACCATCTGTTAGTAGTGAAGCCTCACCATCTGTTGGTAGTGAAGCCTCACCATCTGTTGGTAGTGAAGCCTCACCATCTGTTGGTAGTGAAGCCTCACCATCTGTTGGTAGTGAAGCCTCACCATCTGTTAGTAGTGAAGCCTCACCATCTGTTAGTAGTGAAGCCTCACCATCTGTTAGTAGTGAAGCCTCACCATCTGTTAGTAGTGAAGCCTCACCATCTGTTAGTAGTGAAGCCTCACCATCTGTTAGTGAAGCCTCACCATCTGTTAGTAGTGAAGCCTCACCATCTGTTGGTAGTGAAGCCTCACCATCTGTTAGTAGTGAAGCCTCACCATCTGTTAGTGAAGCCTCACCATCTGTTAGTAGTGAAGCCTCACCATCTGTTAGTAGTGAAGCCTCACCATCTGTTGGTAGTGAAGCCTCACCATCTGTTGGTAGTGAAGCCTCACCATCTGTTGGTAGTGAAGCCTCACCATCTGTTAGTGAAGCCTCACCATCTGTTAGTAGTGAAGCCTCACCATCTGTTAGTAGTGAAGCCTCACCATCTGTTAGTAGTGAAGCCTCACCATCTGTTAGTAGTGAAGCCTCACCATCTGTTAGTGAAGCCTCACCATCTGTTAGTAGTGAAGCCTCACCATCCAGTATTACTCTGGAAATATCACCACCGGAGAGAGGATAAAAGGGACATACTACAGAAGTAACTCGCAAATCGGAGAGAGGAGCTTACGACGACGTTTCGCTCCGACTTGGACCATTTACAAGGTCACACTAACGTTAGTGGGACTTTGTAAATGGTCAAAGTCGGACCGAAACGTCGTCGTAAGCTCCTCTCTCCTATGCGCGGGTTACATGTGTATTGTCCCAGTCACAGTATTGTGTCCTTTTTTTTGTTATTTAAAGTAGAAGGAAAGAATTAGAATTGTATGATCGATATTGTATATATTATATTTTTCTCCTGGTGAGAAAAGAAATTTTAGCAGCTGTTATGTTCACAGTGAAGCGTTAAACCCATTCGGGTTATCCATCGACTGTGGAATGGAAGGTATTTAATTTTATTAAAAAAAATATGTGTTTATTCACAGACATTAAATCTGATATTGATATGAATATTGTTGGTATAGTGTAATGAATACTTGTCAGTGCTGAAGAGGATCCCAGAAGGGAATCGAAATATACAGATCAATTAATCTTCTGAGTTTCAGTCTTCATGTGGGTTATTATTGATCACTGTTGATCAAATTTCAAGTGTATCGCAAAACTCTATCAACCACTCCGAAGCGTCGAATTTGATAGATCAGGAACTATTGACTTGAGTGAAGGGAATAGAGTGGTCAGTACAGTCAACCTATTCTTGAAGAAGATAGATTATTGCCTACACACATTGCTCCTGTTTTCTGGGCGATTTAAATACCTGGTGGTATTGTGTTGTTTAGCGGCAGGACAGGTGTTTCCTGACACTGGTCTTGTTGGTCGTCAGGACACAGGACAAATGATTCCTGACACTGGTCTTGTTGGTGTGTTGGTCGTCAGGACACAGGACAAGTGTTTCCTGACACTGGTCTTGTTGGTCGTCAGGACACAGGACAAGTGTTTCCTGACACTGGTCTTGTTGGTCGTCAGGACACAGGACAAATGATTCCTGACACTGGATTGGTTGGTCGTCAGGACACAGGACAAATGATTCCTGACACTGGTCTGTCAGCTGATTGTTAACAATCACTCATTTACTTCTTTTAACCAAGAAAAATTTGATAGCTAGCAGTACCTAATTATGGTTGCAGGAGTCAATTCACAGCTCCTAGTGCAGCCTCTTCGCTGGTCGTTACTAAGTCCACTCTTCCTGCTCCATGAACTTTATCGTTCCTCTTCTTAAAGCTATGTATGTTCCTGCCTCTGCTACATCATTCTTCAGACTATTCCACTACCTGACTACTCTATGATTGAGGAAATACTTCCTAACATCCCTGTGACTCATCTAAGTCTTCAGTTTCCAACTGTGACCCTTTGTTGCTGTGTCCCACCTGTGGAACATCCTGTCTGTCTACCTTGTCATTTCCTCTCAGTATATGTTATGTTCTCCATCCCCCCGTCTCTCTCCTGTCCTCCGGTGTCGTCAGGTCAATTTTCCTTTCCGCCTACTCGCAGGACATGTCCTTTAGTTTCGGGACTATTCTCGTTGCGAATCTTTGCACTTTCTCTTGACGTGCTTGATTAGGTGTGGGTTCCAGACTGGTTCTGCATACTCCAGTATGGGCCTGACGTACACCAAGTTACTGTAGCAATAGCAATGATCATGCTCACTAAATTACTGTAGCAGTAACGGTGATCATGTTCACTAAATTACTGTAGCAGCAACAGTGATCATGTTCTCTATGTTGTGTATAGAAAGGATTATTTCCTGTTTATTCGACAGTGTACGGGATAAAATTTGCTGTTAATTCTTCTCCAAAATGGTATTTCCTCACTCACTCTCCTACACTGCTTTCAATTGCTCTGGTATACTGTTATATACTGAAATACAGTGTGTGCATTATTCTCCCTGTGGTATTCTCTCCTCATTGTACTGTGGTATTCTCTCCACATTGTACTGTGGTATTCTCTCCTCATTGTACTGTGGTATTCTCTCCACATTGTACTGTGGTATTCTCTCCACATTGTACTGTGGTATTCTCTCCACATTGTACTGTGGTATTCTCTCCACATTGTACTGTGGTATTCTCTCCACATTGTACTGTGGTATTCTCTCCACATTGTACTGTGGTATTCTCTCCACATTGTACTGTGGTATTCTCTCCACATTGTACTGTGGTATTCTCTCCTCATTGTACTGTGGTATTCTCTCCACATTGTACTGTGGTATTCTCTCCACATTGTACTGTGGTATTCTCTCCACATTGTACTGTGGTATTCTCTCCTCATTGTACTGTGGTATTCTCTCCACATTGTACTGTGGTATTCTCTCCACATTGTACTGTGGTATTTTCTCTTCATTATTCTGTGGTATTTTCTCTTCATTATTCTGTGGTAAGCTTTTCAACGAGTTATTAAACGTCAAATTCTTCATGCCTCCTGTAAAATTATTTCTATTTTTTTAAGTTACAAATCTCTGTAAAACTGTATATGTAACTACAAATAACTATTAAAAAAAATAATGTATTTAAGTCATAAAATGTCATAAAATGAATAACTAAATTTAAAAACGGCTGCGACATGTCTGCCAACGCGATGGCAGATCGTAACCAGGAAACGTTGAAATCTGCACGAATATTCGTGGAGCCCGAAAGGTGTGCTGTAGGGGTACATTTTTAAAGGCTTTCTGACAGTCTACTATTATAAATAATTTCCCAGCCACCTGTGTCCTGTCTTGTTGTTCATCAACCTGTCAGGACACCTTTCCAGGTTTGTAAGGCAGGATGGTCCATCGCTGAATCCCAGCTGGTGTTGACAAAAATCTATTTCCTGCAAATACTCTCGGAATTGTTACTTTATTCATCATCTTTGCGTAGTGTGCATGTCAGTGATGATGGTGGTCATCAGTTTAACCTTCTTTATATACGTATTTTCCGGTATATAAGGCGCATGTTTCCAAGCAGTAGTAACGTAACATTAGTAAACAACTGCTAAAGCGTAACTCAGAATCTAATCTTGACCCGATTTTGAACATATAAGGCGCAGGCTGATTTTCCAAGACTGGGAAAAAAGCGCGCCTTATATGACGGAAAATACGGTAACAGGTCGCTTTGCTATTAGGATAAAGTTAGTGGACACTATTTTTGCCAGCGGCTGTAAAAAAGTGACTCAGTGTTCCAGCTTTATTTTCACGAATAGAAGATGAAGGTGTAAAAACCAGAGTTTGTGACACAGTTTCGCTATATATAGATCTCTATCAAGTTATCGGGCTTCCTCACTGACTTGATAAAACTACACACACACACACACACACACACACACACACACACACACACACACAGCAACGTCGCAATAGAATCTTGTTCTGTGTGTCTCTTTTTTTCGTTACTGTTTATAGTATTCTGCTGTATCCACTTACAAGATCATATCTGGTCCTATAACCTTGGCTGTGTTTGGCTCTTTGAGATATATTACTGTCTTGTTACTTGTTACAATGTTTGCACTTCCCTACCCACTAGACCATCGATCCTGTAAACAACACGAGCCTAGCAAACTAGGGTTGTTTCATGTTTCTAGGACAGTCGTGGCAGTGGTAAACTCAAGGTTAATTTTAACCTCCCACCATTTGAATACCAGCCTCCACAAGCTGTATGTTAAAATTCTCAAGTACAGACGGTATATCAAGCAAGTTTTCATGGAAAGGGTGAACCAATATATTTTAATTGAATAAAGTTGGTTGTCCTTTTTGGAACTGTAAAAATTATTTGTATCTATATTAAAAAAATTGTCAATCAAGTGTTTTGTGTGTTTTAGATCATTAGCTATTTAATAAATCTTCAAGTTTTCTTCAAGTATAAACTGTGGGTTGCCAATGTACAAACTTCTCAAAAACATTGGAGAGAATGAATATAGTTTAACTTTATCTTGATGTGAAGAATATTTTGCATATAGGAACAGTTATTTGTTGGTTTTCTGTAAATGTTAAATTAAAAAAAAATGGTTCCATTTAATAATTAAATTATCTAGAAAAGTCATGAGTTATTCTGTTCAAAGTCAACAGTAAAATTTATGGAATGTGCTAGACTATTGTTAGGCATGAGACATGAAACATCAACAACGTACTTGTCCCACACACAAGTGAGACCATTACACTGGCAATCTAACACAATACACTGCACATCTTCCACAACTATACATCTACCACCAACATACTACACATCTACCACCAACATACTACACATCTACCACCACTACACTACACATCTCCCACCACTACACTACACATTAATAACAACTGCACTACGCATCTACCACTACACTACACATCAATGACCACTACAAATCTACCATCACTTCACATCAATAACTACTACATTACACATCTACCACAACTACACATCTACCACTATACACCTACCTCAACTACCCTACACATCTTACACCACTGTACATCTACCACCACCACTGTTTAACACATCTGCCTCTACACTATACATCTAACACTAGTACACCACATATCTACCATATTACTACACAACACCCACCACTACACTACACACTAAACAAAAGATTACACTATGCTACAGAAAATTACAACATAATACCATACTGTGACGTAGTATACACAATTTAAAACATTATACTCAACTGCACTATTCCTCATTAAACTATATTAAATATCACTGTATAACCCTAATTTATACATTTCACCAAATCATACGCTTCGTTGCTCTTTACATTACACTGGAGTTCAAATATTTCTAAATAATTACTGTTTTTTTATTATTCCCATATAACTAAAAAATGTACAATAATATATTTAAGGTTCAAGTCCCTTCACTGCCGTCAACATGACTCAAGAAATCGTAATGACACGATTGCATATAGACCATACCCCCGGTCGGGATTGAACCAGCGGTCATAGAGTCTGGAGTTTTGAGACTATGACCGCGGGTTCAATCCCGGCCGGGGGTATGGTTTTTGTTAGTGGGATGAATTGTAAAGGACCTGCCTAGTATGGGCCAACAGGCCTGCTGCAGTGTTCCTCCTTTCTTATGTTCTTATGTTACTTGTTGGAACTATCGCATGTAAAGGTAATCGAGAGTTGATTCTCGGATTAATGGAAGGATGATCAAGCGTCTTCCTTGGCCCTTGAGCATTGCAGGAACGTCTCTAAGGTTTGCTGTCCCTATAGACTAAAATTGCTTCGTAAACCTTTTGTCAGTCGTCTATAATGGTGAACCTTGAATTTTTTTTTTTTGATAAAGAGATCCATTCAGCAGTCATGAAGATCTCACTGATCATAACCTAATACACAATAGTTGAAGTTCACGAGGAGAGAGAAAGGGACGGGCCCTCTCGGTGGAGTCCTGAGCCTGTGTTTGTTTACAAGACTTCCATCACCTTTTGTTCACCTCTCCTACGTATAGTTATACTAACGCTCTTATATGGGTGTGAAGCATGGGTGATGAATGTTGCAGCGAGGAGAAGGCTGGAGGCAGTGGAGATGTCATGTCTGAGGGCAATGTGTGGTGTGAATATAATGCAGAGAATTCGTAGTTTGAAATTAGGAGGAGGTGCGGGATTGCCAAAACTATTATCCAGAGGGCTGAGGAGGGGTTGAGGTGGTTCAGACATGTAGAGAGGCTGGAACAAACTAGAATAACTTCGAGCTTTACTTCCGAAATGTTTCGCCTGTTGTGCAGGCGAAGCGTTTCGGTAATAAAGCTCGTGCTGCACATGTGTTTCTTTCTTTGTACTAACCCAAAATTAGACAAGTACAGCACTTCAGTATGTTTACTATGGAAACGTTTTGTCACACAACTGCTTTATGAGTCGTATGCAAAGAAGAATGGTGAAAATCAGAAAGGGTTTGACGTAATTAGTCCCTCAGCCTGGAGTCGATGTAATGATTCTCTGAACCATTGATCTATATATTAATCCACATTTAAGCACAGATAACAAACAGAGAAAAAACGTCAGCATTTATCTTACGTCCAGATGTGAAGAACTTACCATACCACGGGTGGGGTTAGAACCCGCGATCAGAGTTATAAAAATCCAAACCGACGCGTTAGCCACTGGACCAGCTGGCTACAATAAGATTCATCCAACTAGGTATATTTCTACACCATTGGAAGGTTAGCACAGGCACCACTGTGACCTAAATGCAAGTTTTTACAGACGAATCTGGAGTTTTATGACTCTCTGATCGCGGGTTTTAACTCCACCCGTGGTATGGTTTGTTTGCAATAATGTTATTACGATTTCTTGAGTCTCTCAGAGACATAGGTCTCTATTTACAAAACACCTGAACTATTTTAGAATTCAAACTTCCAATGTCACATTCCGAGAGAAGTGCTAGATTCTTAGTCAGGGAAAAAGTGCCTTTCTGGGGACTGTGGCACACTGTGGGGAAAGTCGCATTCCTCCCAAACAAGAAACCCCCTGGTAGTACAGCGTAAACCATGGTAACTGATACCAATACTAGGACATTTCGAAAAGCCAGCAACAGACGTGGAGTCCCTGTGTGTGTGTCCTCCACAGCGACTCCGCTGGACACTTGATGAAATGGGATGAGGTACAGCTCGTCTTCACAAAACAAATACCTACACACCGATGATATCTTGAAGCCTCGCTAATCGCCGTCACCGACACCATAGAACATAATACTGGAAGCTACAAAATTTCCAGGCAAAGCACCACCTACCCAACAACACAGGAGTCACATGATCCCGTTGTCTACCCGTCCTCATCCCAATATGTCATTCTTCAGGTCACGATGCGCTCACACTACACTCTCCGCCTAGTCTAACGTCTGTATGTTAGAAGTGATCAAGGTCCCAGGAACGAAATGTTTTCTAACATGTCCTAGTGTTTGTTAACGTGTCTAACTCAAGAAACTCTCTACCCCTTAAACACAAACCACTTAATTAACCCTATCGTTGCCTAGAGGTGACCCACGCTGTTCACTTATATTGTGAATACTAAACAATACCGATGAGTTGGAATAAGACAAGGGCATCCCTTGTGTATCATTACTGTAAAGTAAAAGGACACAAGTGCAACTAATGTGACATTTATTGTGGCAACGTTTCGCTCTCCAGGAGCTTTATCAAGCCATTACAAACAATACACGGACACAGAGGGTATATAAAGGCTCAGAGTGAGGTGCAATACTAGTGAGGTACCATTTCGATGTTCACTAGTGGTAGTGGTGGTAGTAGTGGTAGTGGTAGTGATAAAAGTAATACAATATGGCAGAGCAATTAATTCGTACATGAGTAAAAGGATATAAAAGCTATTACTTGGGTAACATAAAAATAGGTTGGACAAATATAGACTGGAAAGAGGCAGCTTGTTTCAGTGTTCACTCTCTGTAATGTGCTATAACAGGAGAGACTATGTAATGGCAGGGTTTACTGTTTTCAGGAGGATTCTTGCTAAGACTTCGGAGATGGTGAAGCTACCGTTGTTTTGTTTAATTGTATTCGAAACAGCGATCAGTGCTGATTCGAGGCACTTGCGTCTGCGGAAATTAGTTTCTTTGATCACTAACTGGGCGTCTCTGAATTTCATGAGATGATTGGTGGAATTTCGGTGTTGTACACAGGCGTTGTTCAAGTTATCGTTCCTACATGCGTAAATGTGTTCATTGAGGCGGGTGTCGAGGTTTCTTGCTGTTTCACCTACGTAAATCTTGTCACAGCCTCCACAGGGTATAGTGTAAACTCCTGCATTGACTGGTTCGTGGTGCTTGCATTTTGTCCTGGTTAGATCCTTTATTGAAGTGCTAGAAGCGATGGCGACTCTGGTGTTAGCTTGTGAAAGTACTTTTGAGACGTTCAGTGCAACCTGGCTGTTGGGAAGAATTATAACTTTGTTGGGAGTGGTGTTGGTGCGTGGAGAATTAATGATCTGAAGAGCTCTTTTCTTGCAGTCTTTGATGAAAAAAGAAGGAAAATGTAACTCAGTGAATGTTTGGTGAATGTATGTACATTCCTCGTCAAGAAACTCAGGACTACAAATTCGGTATGCTCTTAGGAAAAACCTGAGTTTCTTGACGAGGAATGTACATACATTCACCAAACATTCACTGAGTTACATTTTCCTTCTTCATACTGACGACACACACACACACACACACACACACACACACAATCACACTGACGACACACACACACACACACACGTCCTTTACAAGTAGCGACATCGTCATCAAGAATGCAATTGAAACTGGTAGGTGAGAGGCGGGGAACCAGTGGCCCTTTACAACTCATATTGTGATCCTGATTCCGTCGGATTTTGTGGAACAAGTTTTTCTTCTCTTTACCGCCAGTCCCGGACTTTCAAAAAGCATTTTGCCCAGGAAAAAACATTTGCTGGCAAATTCCATGAAGTACGAAACACGTTTTTTTATTTCTTAATAAACACTTTGGAAAACGTAAGAAAAAAAAAGTGTTGTGCTTCAAAGAAATGTGTTTTTTCCTCTGTTTTTCTTCACTTTTGGAAATTCCTCTATGAAGATTCGATAAACTGTGCGTGTTCCATAATTGTACTTGGGGGGGGGGAGAGATAGCTAAACCCGCAGGGATGATTAGGATTAGGCTAAATTAAATTGTGCCTGTTATTATAAGGTTAGGCAAGATTTCTAAGGCGCATTTCGTACAAAATTATTAATTATTACATTAACATAAGTGGAAAACATATCTAATTGAATAAGAGAAAATTTAATAAGGACTTAATTTTAATCGTTTTTTTGCTAATTGACCAATTTTACCTATTTGGCACCACACACACACGCACATTAATATATATATATATATATATATATATATATATATATATATAGATATACAGATATAGATATATTTTATTATTATTAATACACTGGCCGATTCCCACCAAGGTAGGGTCGCCCGAAAAAGAAAAACTTTCACCATCATTCACTCCATCACTGTCTTGCCAGAAGGGTGCTTTACACTACAGTTTTTAAACTGCAACATTAACACCCCTCCTTCAGAGTGCAGGCACTGTACTTCCCATCTCTAAGACTCAAGTCCGTCCTGACGGTTTCCCTGAATCCCTTCATAAATGTTACTTTGCTCACACTCCAACAGCACGTCAAGTATTAAAAATCATTTGTCTCCATTCACTCCTATCAAACACGCTCACGCATGCCCGCTGATAGTCCAAGCCCCTCGCCCACAAAACCTCCTTTACCCCCTCCCTCCAACCTTTTCTAGGCCGACCCCTACCCCGCCTTCCTTCCACTACAGACTGATACACTCTTGAAGTCACTCTGTTTCGCTCCATTCTCTCTACATGTCCGAACCACCTCAACAACCCTTTCTCAGCCCTCTGGACAACAGTTTTGGTAATCCCGCACCTCCTCCTAACTTCCAAACTACGAATTCTCTGCATTATATTCACACCACACATTGCCCTCAGACATGACATCTCCACTGCCTCCAGCCTTCTCCTCGCTGCAACATTCATCACCCATGCTTCACACCCATATAAGAGCGTTGGTAAAACTATACTCTCATACATTCCCCTCTTTGCCTCCAAGGACAAAGTTCTTTGTCTCCACAGACTCCTTAGTGCACCACTTACCCTTTTTCCCTCATCAATTCTATGATTCACCTCATCTTTCATAGACCCATCCGCTGACACGTCCACTCCCAAATATCTGAATACATTCACCTCCTCCATACTCTCTCCCTCCAATCTGATATCCAATCTTTCATCACCTAATTTTTTTATCCTCATAACCTTACTCTTTCCTGTATTCACTTTTAATTTTCTTCTTTTACACACCCTACCAAATTCATACACCAATTCATCCACAGTGATCGAGGAATCTTTATAACATTGTTCATAAAGTCTACATATATCTAAGTTGAGTCTTTATTATCACTCATGTTATTCCCATTTGTGATGTCTTTTCCAAACCTCCTGTGAAGTATACATCTAAACTCGTTTTTTTACAGTGGTATCCCCTGTAGGTTTAGTCCACTCTTCCAGCAACCTTCTCGCGGGAAGCGAGCTTCAAGAATTATGGTTTACTTTATTCATGTAAGATAAGATAAGATTTCGTTCGGATTTTTAACCCCGGAGGGTTAGCCACCCAGGACATTAAGTGTGGAAGTAGTATCTCTAAGGTTCTTGAAAGGCCTTAATAACCACTAGAGAATCCTTCAGGACTCCGCCGAGTGGGAAACCTAGTAGAACTCCCATTCCTGCTGTAGGAACAATGCAGGAAGCGATCCATGCATTACCTTCTGGTCTCTGCCAAGTGAATTCAGCAATCCTACGTGCATTCCATGCACTATATAGCTCCTAAGCATTTTTCAGGTATTGTAAAGAGAGGTCTTTAGGAGTCTGCCGAGTGGACCTGCAGCATTTACACTATATTAACATGCTTTCAAAGGCTTAATTAAGGCCCCATAAAGATAAATACCTTAGGATTCTTCAGGACTCCACCATGAGGGCCCATTCCGTTGTCTCTCCTCAGGGGAAGCTTCGACTATTCTGTATTAGGTTATGATCAATGAGATCTTCATGACTGCTGAATGGACCTCTTTAAGAAAAACTAAATACAGTTCGAAGTTCACCATTATAGACGAACTGCAAAAGGTTTATGAAGCAATGTTGGTCTATAGAGACAACAAACCTCAGAGCCGTTACTGCAATGCAAATTTAGAAGCTCAAGGGCCAAGGAAGATCATCCCTTTATTAATCCGAGAATCAACTCTCGGTTCCCTTTACATGTGATAGTTCCAATAAGTAGCCTTAAATATTACGCATTTTTCAGTTATAATGGAATAATGTAAAATAGTAATTATTGAGAAATGTTTGAACTTTAATGTAATGATGTGAAGAGCAATGAAGAGTATGATTTGGTGAAATGTGTTAATTAGGGTTATACAGTGATATTTAATATAGTTTAACGAGGTATAGTGTAGCTGAGTATAGTGTTTTAAAGTGAGGTGTATACATGTCACAGTGTGGTATTATGTTGTAATTTTATGTAGCATAGTGTAATCTGTAGTTTAGTGTGTAGTGTAGTGGTGGGTGTTGTGTAGTAATGTGGCGGTAGATATGTAGTATTAGATATATATAGTGCAGAGGCAGATGTGTAGAACAGTGGTGGTGGTTGATGTACAGTAGTGTAAGATGTGTATGGTAGTTGAGGTAGGTGTACTCACCTATTTGTGGTTTCAGAGGTCGAGTCATAGCTCGACCCCTGTAGTTGAAGTAGATATGTAGTGTAGTAATTGTTATGTAGTGTAGTGGTGGTAGATGTGTATTGTAGTTGTTATTGATGTGTAGTGCAGTGGTTATTGATGTGTAGTGTAGTGGTGGTAGATGTGTAGTATGTTGGTGGTAGATGTGTAGTGTGGTGGTGGTAGATGTGTAGTATGTTGGTGGTAGATGTGTAGTATGTTGGTGGTAGATGCGTAGTGCAGTTGTTATTGATGTGTAGTGAAATGGTGGGAGATGTGTAGTGTAGTGGTGGGAGATGTGTAGTGTAGTGGTGGTAGATGTGTAGTATGTTGGTGGTAGATGTATAGTTGTGGAAGATGTGCAGTGTATTGTGTTAGATTGCCAGTGTTATGATAAATGTGTAATGGTCTCACTTGTGTGTGGGACAAGTACGTTGTTGATGTTTCATGTCTCATGCCTAACAATAGTCTAGCACATTCCATAAATTTTACTGTTGACTTTGAACAGAATAACTCATGACTTTTCTAGATAATTTAATTATTAAAGAGAACCCTGATTTTTAATTTAACATTTACAGAAAACCAACAAATAACTGTTCCTATATGCAAAATATTCTTCACATCAAGATAAAGTTAAACTATATGCATTCTCTTCAATGTTTTTGAGAAGTTTGTACATTGGCAACCCACAGTTTATACTTGACGAGAACTTGAAGATTTATTAAATAGCTAATGATCTAAAACACACAAAACACTTGATTGACAATTTTTTTAATATAGATACAAACAATTTTTACAGTTCCAAAAAGGACAACCAACTAAATTCAATTAAAATATATTGGTTCACCCTTTCCATTAAAACTTGCTTGATATACCGTCTGTACTTGAGAATTTTAACATACAGCTTGTGGAGGCTGGTATTCAAATGGTAGGAGGTTAAAATTAATCTTGAGTTTACCACTGCCACGACTGTCCTAGAAACATGAAACAACCCTAGTTTGCTAGGCTCGTGTTGTTTACAGGATCGATGGTCTAGTGGGTAGGGAAGTGCAAACATTGTAACAAGTAACAAGACAGTAATATATCTCAAAGAGCCAAACCCAGCCAAGGTTATAGGACCAGAAATGATCTTGTAAGTGGATACAGCAGAATACTATAAACAGTAACGAAAAAAAGAGACACACAGAACAAGATTCTATTGCGACGTTGGTGTGTGTGTGTGTGTGTGTGTGTGTGTGTGTGTGTGTGTGTGTGTGTGTGTGTGTGTGTGTGTGTGTGTGTGTGTGTGTGTGTGTGTGTGTAGTTTTATCAAGTCAGTGAGGAAGCACGATAACTTGATAGAGATCTATATATAGCAAAACGGTGTCACAAACTCTGCTTTTTACACCTTCATCTTCTATTCGTGAAAATAAAGCTGGAACACTGAGAGTCACTTTTTTACAGCCGCTGGCAAAAATAGTGTCCACCAACTTTATCCTAATAGCAAAACGAACTGTTACCGTATTTTCCGTCATATAAGGCGCGCTTTTTTTCCCAGTCTTGGAAAATCAGCCTGCGCCTTATATGTTCAAATTCGGGTCAAGATTATATTCTGAGTTACGCTTTAGCAGTTGTTTACTAACGTTACAACTGCTTGGAAACATGCGCCTTATATGCCGGAAAATACGGTATATAAAGAAGGTTACACTGATGACCACCATCATCACTGACATGCACACTACGCAAAGATGATGAATAAAGTAACAATTCCGAGAGTATTTGCAGGAAATAGATTTTTGTCAATACCAGCTGGGATTCAGCGATGGACCATCCTGCCTTACAAACCAGGAAAGGTGTCCTGACAGGTTGATGAACAACAAGACAGGACACAGGTGGCTGGGTAAATTATTTATAATAGTAGACTGTCAGAAAGCCTTTAAAAATGTACCCCTACAGCACACCTTTCGGGCTCCACGAATATTCGTGCAGATTTCAACGTTTCCTGGTTACGATCTGCCATCGCGTTGGCAGACATGTCGCAGCCGTTTTTAAATTTAGTTATTCATTTTATGACATTTTATGACTAAAATACATTATTTTTTTAATATAGTTATTTGTAGTTACATATACAGTTTTACAGAGATTTGTAACTTAAAAAATATATAAATATTTAATTTTACAGGAGGCATAAAGAATTTGACGTTTAATAACTCGTTGAAAAGCTTACCACAGAATAATGAAGAGAAAATACCACAGTACAATGAAGAGAAAATACCACAGTATAATGAAGAGAAAATACCACAGTACAATGAAGAGAGAATACCACAGAATAATGAAGAGAAAATACCACAGTACAATGAAGAGAGAATACCACAGAATAATGAAGAGAAAATACCACAGAATAATGAAGAGAAAATACCACAGAATAATGAAGAGAAAATACCACAGTACAATGAAGAGAAAATACCACAGAATAATGAAGAGAAAATACCACAGAATAATGAAGAGAAAATACCACAGAATAATGAAGAGAAAATACCACAGAATAATGAAGAGAAAATACCACAGAATAATGAAGAGAAAATACCACAGAATAATGAAGAGAAAATACCACAGTACAATGAAGAGAAAATACCACAGTACAATGAAGAGAAAATACCACAGTACAATGAAGAGAAAATACCACAGAATAATGAAGAGAAAATACCACAGAATAATGAAGAGAAAATACCACAGAATAATGAAGAGAAAATACCACAGAATAATGAAGAGAAAATACCACAGTACAATGAAGAGAAAATACCACAGAATAATGAAGAGAAAATACCACAGAATAATGAAGAGAAAATACCACAGAATAATGAAGAGAAAATACCACAGAATAATGAAGAGAAAATACCACAGAATAATGAAGAGAAAATACCACAGAATAATGAAGAGAAAATACCACAGAATAATGAAGAGAAAATACCACAGTACAATGAAGAGAGAATACCACAGAATAATGAAGAGAAAATACCACAGAATAATGAAGAGAAAATACCACAGAATAATGAAGAGAAAATACCACAGAATAATGAAGAGAAAATACCACAGTACAATGAAGAGAAAATACCACAGTACAATGAAGAGAAAATACCACAGCATAATGAAGAGAGAATACCACAGTACAATGAAGAGAGAATACCACATGAATATTAAAATGGTATACAATACCGACAGGTTGGTAAGACACATTGGCAACAGTTAGGCAACTTTATTCCGAAACGTTTCGCCTACACAGTAGT
Source organism: Cherax quadricarinatus (assembly GCF_038502225.1). Lineage (NCBI taxonomy): Eukaryota > Metazoa > Arthropoda > Malacostraca > Decapoda > Parastacidae > Cherax > Cherax quadricarinatus. The sequence goes on from NC_091374.1 coordinate 16,505,380, forward strand.
ACAGCAACTTTATTCCGAAACGTTTCGCCTACACAGTAGGCTTCTTCAGTCGAGTACAGAAAGTAGGCAGGAGCAGTAGAGATGTGAAGACGAATCAATCAGTCCATCACCCTTGTAGTCGTAGATTTGAGGTTGTCAGTCCCTCAGCCTGGAGAAGAGTTCTGCTCCATAGTCTGAAACTATCTGAACAAAACGCGACAATGTGGAGACTCATATCGGAAGGAGACTTGCAGGGTGGTAGCAGAGAGAATGTACTACCACCCTGCAAGTTTCCTTCCGACAGTATATAAGTCTCCACATTGTCGCGTGTTGTTCAGATAGTTTCAGACTATGGAACAGAACTCTTCTCCAGGCTGAGGGACTGACAACCTCAAATCTACGACTACAAGGGTGATGGACTGATTGAATCGTCTTCACATCTCTACTGCTCCTGCCTACTTCCTGTACTCGACTGAAGAAGCCTACTGTGTAGGCGAAACGTTTCGGAATAAAGTTGCTTAACTGTTGCCCATGTGTCTTACCTACCAACCAGAAAATACCACAGGGAGAATAATGCACACACTGTATTTCAGTATATAACAGTATACCAGAGCAATTGAAAGCAGTGTAGGAGAGTGAGTGAGGAAATGCCATTTTGGAGAAGAATTAACAGCAAATTTTATCCCGTACACTGCCGAATAAACAGGAAATAATCCTTTCTATACACAACATAGAGAACATGATCATCTTTACGGTTACAGTAACTTAGTGAATATGATCACTGTTACTGATACAATAATTTAGAGAACATAACTGTACTTAGAAACCTGGAATTCGTGACGTTTCGGTCCTACTTGGACCATTAACCCTTAAACTGTCCAAGCTGATCTACGTTCACATGCGTAATTCTCCAAAAGTAGATCTATGGTTTTTTTACATATTTTCAAATGTAAAAAAAAAAATCTATTTTTTTATATACTTTCAAATATTGAAAAAACGTAGACCTACGTTTGGACAGTTTAAGGGTTAAATGGTTACACTAGTCGGACCAAAACGTCGTCATAGATATCAGTCTCCTGAATGCTAGTTATCTGTGCATTGTTCCAGTCACGGTATTGTTAATTTTTTTTCTTAATTACTTTCTTTCTACCCACGTCTACAAAGGAAGAACATATGAACGAAGAACGGCCTCAAAAAAAATTGTCTAAAGAATGGACAAAAGTCAAGAATAGTGTGACAGGCGAATTTAAGAATTCAGTTGTATCAAGTGGAAAGTAATGGAGATTGAAGGTGAGAAAATGGAAGCCGGGAATACGCAGTTCTGAGCAAGACTGAGTGGACGCTTGACGCACGAAATGAGCTTCAGTAAGACTTAGTCAAGTCTTGATAAAGCTCAACCCTTAGATAAAGCTCAACCCTTAGATTACCTACCTGGAGTCTACCCGGAGGTTGTTCCGGGGGTCAACGCCCCCGCGGACCGGTCCTCGACCTCACGGTGGATCAGGGCCTAATATACGACGCTGTTACTACTGGCCACATGCAAGTGTTCATACTAGAGATGCGGTCTACATTGTTTTCTCAGTCACTAGCACTCTATACAAAATCTTGGATAGTTAAATTCTAGCAAACATGACAGCATACACAACCTGGAGTTTACCTGGAGATAGTTCCGGGGGTCAACGCCCCCGCGGCCCGGTCTGTGACCAGGCCTCTTTAGGTCAGTGTCCCAGGATGCGACCCACACCAGTCGACTAACACCCAGGTACCCATTTTACTGATGGGGAACATAGACAACAGGTGGAAATAAACACGTCCAATGTTTCTACTCTGGCTGGGAATCGAACCCAGGCCCTCACCGTGTGAAGCAAGAGCGTTAACCACCAGGCCACAAGGTGGGAAAATGTAATGATTCTCTTGAAGCCTAGAATAACCAAAATCTTACATTCATCACTAGTACTCACTGGAACTAAGCAGCAGTAACCACCAGTAGCTACTGCTGTTGTACACCATGTTATTGCTGCTGTATACCATGTTACTGCTGCTGTACCTTATGTTACTGCTGCTGTACCTCATGTTACTGCTGCTGTACCCCATGTTACTGCTGCTGTACACCATGTTACTGCTGCTGTACCCCATGTTACTGCTGCTGTACACCATGTTACTGCTGCTGTACACCATGTTACTGCTGCTGTACACCATGTTACTGCTGCTGTACCTTATGTTACTGCTGCTGTACCTTATGTTACTGCTGCTGTACCCCATGTTACTGCTGCTGTACACCATGTTACTGCTGCTGTACACCATGTTACTGCTGCTGTACCCCATGTTACTGCTGCTGTACCCCATGTTACTGCTGCTGTACCCCATGTTACTGCTGCTGTACCTTATGTTACTGCTGCTGTACCCCATGTTACTGCTGCTGTACCTTATGTTACTGCTGCTGTACCTTATGTTACTGCTGCTGTACACCATGTTACTGCTGCTGTACCTTATGTTACTGCTGCTGTACACCATGTTACTGCTGCTGTACACCATGTTACTGCTGCTGTACCCCATGTTACTGCTGCTGTACACCATGTTACTGCTGCTGTACCCCATGTTACTGCTGCTGTACCCCATGTTACTGCTGCTGTACCTTATGTTACTGCTGCTGTACCCCATGTTACTGCTGCTGTACCCCATGTTACTGCTGCTGTACCTGCTGCTGTACCCCATGTTACTGCTGCTGTACCTTATGTTACTGCTGCTGTACCTCTGCTGCTGTACACCATGTTACTGCTGCTGTACACCATGTTACTGCTGCTGTACACAATGTTACTGCTGCTGTACCTGTTACTGCTGCTGTACCCCATGTTACTGCTGCTGTACCTTATGCTGTGCTGTACCCCATGTTACTGCTGCTGTATGTTACTGCTGCTGTACCCCTGCTGCTGTATGTTACTGCTGCTGTACCCATGTTACTGCTGCTGTACCCCATGTTGCTGCTGTACACCATGTTACTGCTGCTGTACCTGCTGCTGTATGTTACTGCTGCTGTACACCATGTTACTGCTGCTGTACACCATGTTACCTGCTGTATGTTACTGCTGCTGTACACCATGTTACTGCTGCTGTACCTTATGTTACTGCTGCTGTACACCATGTTACTGCTGCTGTACACCATGTTACTGCTGCTGTACACCATGTTACTGCTGCTGTACCTCATGTTACTGCTGCTGTACACCATGTTACTGCTGCTGTACACCATGTTACTGCTGCTGTACACCATGTTACTGCTGCTGTACACCATGTTACTGCTGCTGTACACCATGTTACTGCTGCTGTACACCATGTTACTGCTGCTGTACACCATGTTACTGCTGCTGTACCCCATGTTACTGCTGCTGTACACCATGTTACTGCTGCTGTACACCATGTTACTGCTGCTGTACCTTATGTTACTGCTGCTGTACCTTATGTTACTGCTGCTGTACACCATGTTACTGCTGCTGTACCTTATGTTACTGCTGCTGTACCCCATGTTACTGCTGCTGTACCTTATGTTACTGCTGCTGTACCTTATGTTACTGCTGCTGTACCTTATGTTACTGCTGCTGTACACCATGTTACTGCTGCTGTACCTCATGTTACTGCTGCTGTACCTCATGTTACTGCTGCTGTACCTCATGTTACTGCTGCTGTACACCATGTTACTGCTGCTGTACACCATGTTACTGCTGCTGTACCTCATGTTACTGCTGCTGTACCCCATGTTACTGCTGCTGTACACCATGTTACTGCTGCTGAACCTGATGTTACTGCTGCTATACCTTATGTTACTGCTGCTGTACCCCATGTTACTGCTGCTGTACACCATGTTACTGCTGCTGTACACCATGTTACTGCTGCTGTACACCATGTTACTGCTGCTGTACACCATGTTACTGCTGCTGTACACCATGTTACTGCTGCTGTACCCCATGTTACTGCTGCTGTACTGTTACTGCTGCTGTACCCCATGTTACTGTTACTGCTGCTGTACCCATGTTACTGCTGCTGTACCCCATGTTACTGCTGCTGTACCCCATGTTACTGCTGCTGTACCCCATGTTACTGCTGCTGTACCCATGTTACTGTTACTGTTACTGCTGTACCCCATGTTACTGCTGCTGTACACCATGTTACTGCTGCTGTACACCATGTTATGTTACTGCTGCTGTACCTCATGTTACTGCTGCTGTACCTGCTGCTGTACACCATGTTACTGCTGCTGTATGTTACTGCTGCTGTACACCATGTTACTGCTGCTGTACCTGCTGCTGTACCCCATGTTACTGCTGCTGTACCTTATGTTACTGCTGCTGTACACCATGTTACTGCTGCTGTACACCATGTTACTGCTGCTGTACCTTATGTTACTGCTGCTGTACACCATGTTACTGCTGCTGTACCTTATGTTACTGCTGCTGTACCCCATGTTACTGCTGCTGTACCCCATGTTACTGCTGCTGTACACCATGTTACTGCTGCTGTACCTTATGTTACTGCTGCTGTACCCCATGTTACTGCTGCTGTACACCATGTTACTGCTGCTGTACACCATGTTACTGCTGCTGTACCTTATGTTACTGCTGCTGTACACCATGTTACTGCTGCTGTACCCCATGTTACTGCTGCTGTACCCCATGTTACTGCTGCTGTACACCATGTTACTGCTGCTGTACACCATGTTACTGCTGCTGTACACCATGTTACTGCTGCTGTACCCCATGTTACTGCATGTTACTGCTGCTGTACACCATGTTACTGCTGCTGTACCCCATGTTACTGCTGCTGTACACCATGTTACTGCTGCTGTACACCATGTTACTGCTGCTGTACACCATGTTACTGCTGCTGTACACCATGTTACTGCTGCTGTACACCATGTTACTGCTGCTGTACACTGCTGCTGTATGTTACTGCTGCTGTACACCATGTTACTGCTGCTGTACACCATGTTACTGCTGCTGTACACCATGTTACTGCTGCTGTACACCATGTTACTGCTGCTGTACACCATGTTACTGCTGCTGTACCCCATGTTACTGCTGCTGTACCTCATGTTACTGCTGCTGTACACCATGTTACTGCTGCTGTACCTTATGTTACTGCTGCTGTACCCCATGTTACTGCTGCTGTACACCATGTTACTGCTGCTGTACACCATGTTACTGCTGCTGTACCCCATGTTACTGCTGCTGTACACCATGTTACTGCTGCTGTACCTTATGTTACTGCTGCTGTACACCATGTTACTGCTGCTGTACACCATGTTACTGCTGCTGTACACCATGTTACTGCTGCTGTACCCCATGTTACTGCTGCTGTACCTTATGTTACTGCTGCTGTACACCATGTTACTGCTGCTGTACCCCATGTTACTGCTGCTGTACCCCATGTTACTGCTGCTGTACACCATGTTACTGCTGATGTACACCATGTTACTGCTGCTGTACACCATGTTACTGCTGCTGTACACCATGTTACTGCTGCTGTACACCATGTTACTGCTGCTGTACACCATGTTACTGCTGCTGTACACCATGTTACTGCTGCTGTACACCATGTTACTGCTGCTGTACACCATGTTACTGCTGCTGTACACCATGTTACTGCTGCTGTACACCATGTTACTGCTGCTGTACACCATGTTACTGCTGCTGTACCCCATGTTACTGCTGCTGTACACCATGTTACTGCTGCTGTACACCATGTTACCTGCTGCTGTATGTTACTGCTGCTGTACACCATGTTACTGCTGCTGTACACCATGTTACTGCTGCTGTACACCATGTTACTGCTGCTGTACACCATGTTACTGCTGCTGTACCCCATGTTACTGCTGCTGTACACCATGTTACTGCTGCTGTACACCATGTTACTGCTGCTGTACCTTATGTTACTGCTGCTGTACACCATGTTACTGCTGCTGTACCCCATGTTACTGCTGCTGTACACCATGTTACTGCTGCTGTACACCATGTTACTGCTGCTGTACACCATGTTACTGCTGCTATACCTTATGTTACTGCTGCTGTACACCATGTTACTGCTGCTGTACACCATGTTACTGCTGCTGTACACCATGTTACTGCTGCTGTACACCATGTTACTGCTGCTGTACCCCATGTTACTGCTGCTGTACCTCATGTTACTGCTGCTGTACACCATGTTACTGCTGCTGTACACCATGTTACTGCTGCTGTACTGTTACTGCTGCTGTACCTGCTGCTGTATGTTACTGCTGCTGTACACCATGTTACTGCTGCTGTACACCATGTTACTGCTGCTGTACACCATGTTACTGCTGCTGTACCCATGTTACTGCTGCTGTACACCATGTTACTGCTGCTGTACACTGCTGCTGTACACCATGTTACTGCTGCTGTACCCATGTTACTGCTGCTGTACACTGCTGCTGTATGTTACTGCTGCTGTACACCATGTTACTGCTGCTGTACACCATGTTACTGCTGCTGTACCCCATGTTACTGCTGCTGTACACCATGTTACTGCTGCTGTACACCATGTTACTGCTGCTGTACCCCATGTTACTGCTGCTGTACCCCATGTTACTGCTGCTGTACACCATGTTACTGCTGCTGTACACCATGTTACTGCTGCTGTACACCATGTTACTGCTGCTGTACACCATGTTACTGCTGCTGTACACCATGTTACTGCTGCTGTACACCATGTTACTGCTGCTGTACCTTATGTTACTGCTGCTGTACCTCATGTTACTGCTGCTGTACCTCATGTTACTGCTGCTGTACACCATGTTACTGCTGCTGTACACCATGTTACTGCTGCTGTACACCATGTTACTGCTGCTGTACCTTATGTTACTGCTGCTGTACACCATGTTACTGCTGCTGTACACCATGTTACTGCTGCTGTACACCATGTTACTGCTGCTGTACCTCATGTTACTGCTGCTGTACCTCATGTTACTGCTGCTGTACACCATGTTACTGCTGCTGTACCTCATGTTACTGCTGCTGTACACCATGTTACTGCTGCTGTACACCATGTTACTGCTGCTGTACACCATGTTACTGCTGCTGTACACCATGTTACTGCTGCTGTACCCCATGTTACTGCTGCTGTACACCATGTTACTGCTGCTGTACACCATGTTACTGCTGCTGTACACCATGTTACTGCTGCTGTACCGGCTGTTACTGCTGCTGTACACCATGTTACTGCTGCTGTACACCATGTTACTGCTGCTGTACACCATGTTACTGCTGCTGTACACCATGTTACTGCTGCTGTACACCATGTTACTGCTGCTGTACACCATGTTACTGCTGCTGTACACCATGTTACTGCTGCTGTACACCATGTTACTGCTGCTGTACACCATGTTACTGCTGCTGTACACCATGTTACTGCTGCTGTACAAGATGTTACTGCTGCTGTATGTTACTGCTGCTATACCTTATGTTACTGCTGCTGTACACCATGTTACTGCTGCTGTACCCCATGTTACTGCTGCTGTACACCATGTTACTGCTGCTGTACACCATGTTACTGCTGCTGTACACCATGTTACTGCTGCTGTACACCATGTTACTGCTGCTGTACACCATGTTACTGCTGCTGTACCTGCTGCTGTATGTTACTGCTGCTGTACACCATGTTACTGCTGCTGTACACCATGTTACTGCTGCTGTACACCATGTTACTGCTGCTGTACACCATGTTACTGCTGCTGTACACCATGTTACTGCTGCTGTACACCATGTTACTGCTGCTGTACACCATGTTACTGCTGCTGTACTGTTACTGCTGCTGTACACCATGTTACTGCTGCTGTACACTGCTGCTGTACCTCATGTTACTGCTGCTGTACACCATGTTACTGCTGCTGTACCTTATGTTACTGCTGCTGTACCTTATGTTACTGCTGCTGTACCTTATGTTACTGCTGCTGTACCTCATGTTACCATGTTACTGCTGCTGTACACCATGTTACTGCTGCTGTACCCCATGTTACTGCTGCTGTACACCATGTTACTGCTGCTGTACACCATGTTACTGCTGCTGTACCCCATGTTACTGCTGCTGTACACCATGTTACTGCTGCTGTACACCATGTTACTGCTGCTGTACCTTATGTTACTGCTGCTGTACACCATGTTACTGCTGCTGTACACCATGTTACTGCTGCTGTACACCATGTTACTGCTGCTGTACACCATGTTACTGCTGCTGTACACCATGTTACTGCTGCTGTACACCATGTTACTGCTGCTGTACACCATGTTACTGCTGCTGTACACCATGTTACTGCTGCTGTACACCATGTTACTGCTGCTGTACACCATGTTACTGCTGCTGTACACCATGCTACAGTACACCATGCTACTGTACACCATGCTGCTGTACACCATGTTACTGTACATCATGCTACTGTCTACCATTCTACTGTGCACCATGCTACTGTGCACCATGCTACTGTGCACAATGCTAATGTGCATCATGCTGTCTACCATTCTACTGTGCACCATGCTACTGTGCACAATGCTAATGTGCATCATGCTGTCTACCATTCTACTGTGCACCATGCTACTGTGCACCATGCTACTGTGCAAAATGCTAATGTGCATCATGCTGCTGTACACCATGCTGTGCACCATGCTACTGTATACCATGCTACTGTACACCATGTTACTGTACATCATGCTGTCTACCATTCTACTGTGCACCATGCTACTGTGCACCATGCTAATGTGAATCATGCTACTGTGCACAATGCTAATGTGAATCATGCTACTGTGCACCATGCTACTGTGCACCATGCTGCTGTACACCATGCTGCTGTGCACCATGCTGTGCACCATGCTACTGTACACCATGTTACTGTACATCATGCTGTCTACCATTCTACTGTGCGCCATGCTACTGTGCACAATGCTAATGTGCATCATGCTACTGTGCTCCATGCACAGTAAGAACTAAATTCGTAGGGGTACAGAGACATTTTTCATTACGACAGACCCGCAGGAGAAATCGGAGAGATTGGGCAGCGTGTCTCGGGAGGAAGACGTAAGAACTCCTCGGCCCTGGAACTGGAAACTATTTCCGGTGGGTGTCAACCCAGGCCAAAGTGAATTTGGTTCTTAATATTATGTGCGTGTGTACACTCACAGACATTCACTACTCCTGGCCCTTTCGCTACCAGGTTCACTCTGTTGCACGAGCTTCATCGAACGTCTTCATAAAGCTGTGTATGGATCCTGCCTCCAGTACATCAGTCTCTAGATTATTCCATTTCCTGACAACTCTATGACTGAACAAATACTTCCTAACATCCCTGTGATTCATCTGAGTTTTCAACTTCCAGTTGTGACCCCTTGTTGCTGTGTCCCATCTCTGGAACATTCTGTCTCTATCCACTTTGTCAATTCCATTTCAGTATTTCATACGTAGTTATGTTCCCCCTATCCCTCCTATCCTCCAGTATCGTCAGGTTCATTTCCTCTCCTTTAGGACATACCCCTTAGCTCCAGGACTAGTCTTGTTATAACCTATACATTTTCTGTAATTTCTTGACGTGCTTGACCAGGTGTGGGTTCCATTCTGGTGCTGCATACTGGCTCTGGCGTACACGGTGTACAATCTTCAGAGACTCCTTACTCAAGTGTCGAAACGCTATTCGTAGGTTTGGTAGGCGCCCATATGCTCGGTAAGATACTCCAAGGCCCTTTTCTTTGAGTAAAGTCTCCAGCGTTTGGCCCCGTAGCTTGTGCTCCATCTGCGGTCTTCTTTGGCCTTCGCCAGTATTCATTACTTTCCACTTAGTGGGGTTAAACTCCAGGAGCCAATTGTCAGACCAGGCTTACAGCCTGTCAAGATCCCTTTGTAGTCCTACCTGATCGTCAACCACTTGAATTATCCGCATTAGCTTCACTTAGTCTACAAACAGGGACACTTCTGAAGAAATCCTTCCCTCATGCCATTCACATATACTAGAAACAGCACCGGGACAAGGACTGATCCTTGTGAAACCCTATTCGTCACAGGAGCCCACTCTGACACCTCGTCACGTGCCATCACTCGTTTCCTTCCTGTCAGCCATTCCCTGAACCATTGCAGTGCCTTTTCTGCTATTCCTGTCTGCTCCTCTAGATTTTGCATTAATTTCTTGTGTGGAACTGTGTCGAAAGCCTTCTTACATTTCAAGAAAATGCTGTCTACCCTCCCCTCTCTCTCTCTCTCCTGTCTTACTTCTGTCACCTTGTCGTAAAACTCCAGCAGGTTTGTGACACAGGATTTCCCTTACCTGATACCGTTCTGGTTATCGTGTATAGGCTCATTCTATGTATGTGTGTGCGTGTGTGTGTACACTCACCTATTTGTACTCGTCTATTTGTGGTTGCAGGGGTCGAGTCACAGCTCCTGGCCCCGCCTCTTCACTGATTGCTATTAGGTTCTCTCTCTCTCCCTGCTCCAAGAGCTTAATCAAACCTCGCCTTAAAACTATGTATGGTTCCTGCCTCCACTACGTCACTTTTTAGGCTATTCCACTGCCTGACATCTCTATGACTAAAGAAATACTTCCTAACATCCCTTTGACTCATACGAGTCTTCAACTTCCAACTGTAACCCCGTGTTTCTGTATCCCATCTCTGGAACATCCTGTCTTTGTCCATCTTGTCCATTCTGCGCAGTATTTTATACGTCGTTATCATGTCTCCCCTGGCCCTCCTGTCCTTCAGTGTCGTCAGGCCAATTTCCCTTAACCTTTCTTGATAGGACAATCCCCTTAGCTCTGGGACTAGTCTTATTGCAAACCTTTGTTCTTTCTCTAATATCTTGACGTGCTTGATTAGGTGTGGATTCCAAACTGGTGCTGCATACTCCAGTATGGGCCTGACGTATATGGTGTAGTCTCGAACGATTTCTTACTGAGGTATCGGAACGCTCTCCTTAGGTTTGCCAGACGTCCCTATGCTGCTGCAGTCATCTGATTGATGTGCACCTCAGGAGATGTGCTCGGTATTATACTCACCCCAGGATCTTTTGCCTTGAGTGAGGTTTGCAGTTTTTGACCACCTAGACTATACTGTGTCTGCGGTTTTCCTTGCCCTTCCCCAATCTTCATGACTTTGCATTTGGCAGGGTTAAATTCAAGGGGCCAGTTGCTGGACCAGGCTTGTAGCCTATCCAGGTGTCCTTGTAGTCCTGCCTGATCCACGACCGATTTGATTCTCCTCATTAACTTCACATCTGCAAACAAGAAAACTTCTGAGTCTATCCCTTCCGTT
>NC_091374.1:16521655-16571655 GCF_038502225.1 Cherax quadricarinatus
GTGGCACATCACACCCACTGTGCAGCAGTACAGTGGCAGTACCTATCACACCCACTGTAGCAGCAGTACAGTGGCAGTGGGTACCTATACACAGTGGGTATCCACACTGTAGCAACAACCTATAAGTAGCAAGAGAGTGGGTAACACAAATAATAACGACAGAACACAAGTGGGTACCTATCACACCCAGAGAGCAGTACAGCAAATAATAACAAAGAACACACGGAAGAGAGAACAGCAAATAACAACAAAGAACACAAGAGAGAACAGCAAATAACAAAACACAAGTAGCAAGAACACAAGAACACAAGAGAACAGCAAATAACAAAGAACACAAGAGAGAACAGCAAACAAAGAACACATGGAAGAAAGAACAAGTAATAACAAAGAACACCAGGAAGAACAAGTAATAACAAATAACACAAGGAAGAACAAGTAATAACAACACAAGGAAGGAAGAACAAGTAGTAACAAATTAAACCATACCCCCGGCCGGGATTGAACCCGCGGTCATAGTCTCAAAACTCCAGCCCGTCGCGCTAACCACTAGACCAGCTAGCCACAATAAGATTCATCCAACTAGGTATATTTCTACACCATAGGAAGGTTAGCACAGGCACCACTGTGACCACAAATGCAAGTTTTTACAGACGAATCTCCAGCTAGCGTGGCCGTGACGAACTCTAGACTCAAGTTCGTGCTAACCTGTGCTAACCTTCCTATGGTGTAGAAATATACCTAGTTGGATGAATCTTATTGTGGCTAGCTGGTCTAGTGGCTAACGCGACGGTCTGGAGTTTTGAGACTCTCTGACCGCGGGTTCTATCCCGGCCGGGGTATGGTTTGTTTGCAATCGTGTCATTACGATTTCTTAAGTCAGTAACAAATTACACAAGGAAGAACAATAACAAATAACACAAGGAAGGAAGAACAATAGCAAATAACACAAGGAAGAACAATAACAACACAAGGAAAGAACAACAACAAATAACAATGAAGAACAATAACAAATAACACAAGGAAGAAGAAGTAATAACAAATAACACAAGGAAGGAAGAACAAGTAGTAACAAATAACACAAGGAAGAACAATAACAAATAACACAAGGAAGAACAATAAATAACACAAGGAAGAACAATAACAAATAACACAAGGAAGAACAATAAATAACACAAGAACAATAACAAATAACACAAGGAAGAACAATAACAAATAACACAAGGAAGAACAATAAATAACACAAGGAAGAACAATAACACAAGGAAGAACAATAACAAATAACACAAGGAAGAACAATAACAAATAACACAAGGAAGAACAATAAATAACACAAGGAAGAACAATAACAAATAACACAAGGAAGAACAATAAATAACACAAGGAAGAACAATAAATAACAAGGAAGAACAATAACAAATAACACAAGGAAGAACAATAAATAACACAAGGAAGAACAATAACAAATAACACAAGGAAGAACAATAACAAATAACACAAGGAAGAACAATAACAAATAACACAAGGAAGAACAATAAATAACACAAGGAAGAACAATAACAAATAACACAAAAAAGAACAATAAATAACACAAGGAAGAACAATAACAAATAACACAAGGAAGAATAATAAATAACACAAGGAAGAACAATAAATAACACAAGAACAATAACAACACAAGGAAGAACAATAACAAATAACACAAGGAAGAACAACAAATAACACAAGGAAGAACAATAAATAACACAAGGAAGAACAATAACAAATAACACAAGGAAGGAAGAACAAGTAATAACAAATAACACAAGGAAGAACAAGTAGTAACAAATAACAAAAGGAAGGAAGAACAAGTAGTAACAAATAACACAAGGAAGAACAAGTAACAAATAACACAAGGAAGAACAATAAATAACACAAGGAAGAACAATAATAAATAACACAAGAACAATAACACAAGGAAGAACAATAACAAATAACACAAGAACAATAACAAATAACACAAGGAAGGAAGAACAATAACAAATAACATAAGAACAACAAATAACACAAGAACAATAACAAATAACACAAGGAAGAACAATAACAAATAACACAAGGAAGAACAATAAATAACACAAGGAAGAACAATAACAAATAACACAAGGAAGAACAATAAATAACACAAGAACAATAACAAATAACACAAGGAAGAACAATAACACAAGGAAGAACAATAAATAACACAAGAACAATAACAACACAAGGAAGAACAATAACAAATAACACAAGGAAGGCTGCAGGAAGGTAACTTGCACAAGCAGGAAATTCTTGAACGAGGGGAAATTTCCCCAGGAAGTCTTATATATATAGAAACAAGGAAAGTTTGGCTACAAAAATTCCCCTGTCAAGACTGTGAATGGTTTCCTGCTGGAGGTGTTGTCTTACCTACACCATCATGAACTAGTAAGATCTCTCTCTCTGTCTGTCTCTCTCTCTCTCTCTCTCTCTCTCTCTCTCTCTCTCTGGAGGTGTTGTCTTACCTACACCATCATGAACTAGTAAGATCTCTCTCTCTCTCTCTCTCTCTCTCTCTCTCTCTCTCTCTCTCTCTCTCTCTCTGGAGGTGTTGTCTTACCTACACCATCATGAACTAGTAAGATCTCTCTCTCTCTCTCTCTCTCTCTCTCTCTCTCTCTCTCTCTGGAGGTGTTGTCTTACCTACACCATCATGAACTAGTAAGATCTCTCTCTCTCTCTCTCTCTCTCTCTCTCTCTCTGGAGGTGTTGTCTTACCTTCACCACCATGAACTAGTAAGATCTCTCTCTCTCTCTCTCTCTCTCTCTCTCTCTCTCTCTCTGGAGGTGTTGCCTTACCTTCACCATCATGAACTAGCAAGATCTCTCTCTCTCTCTCTCTGGAGGTGTTGTTACTTCACCTACACCATCATGAACTAGTAAGATCTCTCTCTCTCTCTCTCTCTCTCTCTCTCTCTCTAGGTGTTGTCTTACCTACACCACCATGAACTAGTAAGATCTCTCTCTCTCTCTCTCTCTCTGGAGGTGTCTTACCTACACCGCCATGAACTAGTAAAATCTCTCTCTTTCTCTTTCTCTCTCTCTCTCTCTCTCTCTCTCTCTCTGGAGGTGTTGTCTTACCTACACCACCATGAACTAATAAGATCTCTCTCTTTCTCACTCTCACTCTCTCTTACCTACACCGCCATGAACTAGTAAAATCTCTCTCTCTCTCTCTCTCTCTCTCTCTCTCTCTGGAGGTGTTGTCTTACCTACACCACCATGAACTAGTAAGATCTCTCTCTCTCTCTGGAGGTGTCTTACCTACACCATCATGAACTAGTAAGATCTCTCTCTTTCTCTCTCTCTCTCTCTCTCTCTCTCTCTCTCTGGAGGTGTTGTTTTACCTACACCATCATGAACTTGTAAGATCTCTCTCTTTCTCTCTCTCTCTCTCTCTCTCTCTCTCTGGAGGTGTTGTCTTGCCTACACCATCATGAACTAGAGAGAGATATTACTAGTTCATGACGGTGTAGGCAACACAACACCTCCAGAGAGAGAGAGAGGGTGAAAGAGATCGTCTCTAGGCACCATGATCGTAATGCTGGTGCAGTAGTAAGGATGAATGGGAGGGTGTTGGCACCTGGAGAAGAAGTTGATATCCTTGGGGTGAAATTTGACTCCAAACTAACCATGAAGAACCATGTTGTAAATCTTGCAAACAAGGCAGCCAGGAAGCTTACAACACTTCGCCGTATCTCACATCTGCTTGACAGTAGGGGTTGCAAGATTCTGTACGAGGCACAAGTACGCTCACACCTTGAGTATGCTCCACTTTCTTGGTTTGCCTGACCCCCCTCTCATCTGCGACTGCTTGACAGAGTAGAGAACAGAGCAAGACGTCTCATCTCTCGCCTGGACCCATCCTGGATAGATCTGTCATTTCAGCAGAGCCTTCAACACAGGAGGGATGTTGGTGGGCTTACTGTTATGTACAAGGCCAATACTGTCAAAGTACCACACTTGGATCCACTTCGAGGACAGCGTAAAACAAGCTTTTATGCCACAAGACGGGCAGAAAGCAGCAACTTCACTCTGACTGTACCCTTCTCCAGAAAATAACTCCATCTGAGATCATATATACCCAGGATGACTCGAGTATGGCACACATTCGTACAGCATTATGATGTCATCGAGATAGTCAGTTGATCAAATGAAAATGCTGGCCCACAGATGGCTCCAACTTCATCCTGTTCCCTAATTGTATGTTTCATAACAATAAAAATGCTTTCAAATGAGCTGATGTAGTTAACAACTCTTAGCTTGCCAATAAAGTTAGGAATCCTTAACCTGTAAATAGCTTGTCAATAAAGCTAGGAATCCTTAACCTTGTCAAACCCCGTGTAAAAAAAAAAAAGACCGAATATTTGTGGATAGTAAGGCGGTGTGCGATACAGTACCACAACAGAGAGCGGCACGAAAGCTACAGGAACAGTCTTGAATAACAAGAAAATTTACTAAAGTGCAACAATGATTGCTGAACAAGATAGAAACACTAGTTATCTTCCGCGAGGAGATGTCGAGATGGGCGAGTATGACGAGTGGGGTTCCACAAGGATCGGTACTTGGACCAGTGCTGTTTCTTGTGTATGTAAATAACATGACACAGGTAATCGAATCAGAGATCTCATCGTTCGCACATATGAAACAAATGAAAAGACAAGCAGGAATAGACCAGGAAAGAATACAAATAGATCAGGACAAGCTACGGGATTCGTCTGACAAAATGCCTATTAAAATTTAACCCCAGCAAAGGCAAAGTTATAAAAACTGTAGAAGGGCAAAAACAACTGGAAACAGAGTACAGGCTTGGGATACAAAGGCTGCAAACCTCCCGGAAAGAGGACCTTGGAGCGACCAGGCATTTCACCTGAGGCACACTTCACCAGAATAACCCCGCAGCAGACGCGAGACTGATAAATTTAAAAGGAGCTTTCAGGAACCTCAACGAAGAAGTGTTCACGACCCCATAAACAGCGTATGTCAAGTCCATCGTGTAGTATGCAGCGTCAGTAAGGGACCTGATCTGATAAAGCATGTATTTAAGCTGCAACGAGATTAATCCCAGAGACGAGAAGTCTGAGCTGAGGAGAGGCTAGAGGAGCTAAACCTGACGACATTAGAACACTAAAAGATCTGGGATGATATGACTATGATGTACAAAATACTGCAAAGAAATGACGGGGTGGGCAGGGCAAGTCTGGTTGAGAGACGGAACTCAGGTACACGAGGACACAGCTATAATTTTAAAACACAGGCGAATCAAAGGGATGTTAGGAAATACTGCTTTAGCCTAAGAGTGGTCAGGAAGTGGAACCACCTTGACAACAAAGTGGTAAAAGTGGATCCATACATAGCCTTAAGAATAGATATAACAGAGCTCACGCAGCCAGGAGTCTTTGAGCCCATTAGCGGCAGAGAGAGGAGGGCCTAGAGCTAAGATTCTACCCCTACAACTACAAATAAGTGCGTAAAAATATCTAAGCACACTATTCACAATTTTTTAAACAATGTGGCACATTTAGATCACAGCCAATAATCTCTGCTGCAGCAGCCATATCTCAGGTACTACAGAGACCTACAAGAAAGCAACAGTCGTCTTGTTGCTGGAAGAGTGGTGCACAGAAAGTAGTGAACTATGTCCCCAGTTTCTATTCTGGTACATCATCCTGCGGTTGGAGGTTCTAATGATTTATGTTAGAGCGATAAGAGAACGAGGCTTCCAGCTTTATGTGGAAGTTCTGGCCAAGATATTGCCTTGGTTCTTTGCCTCGAGACACCCTCATTATGCAAAATTAATTCTAGTTCTCTTGCGTAATATAGTTTCACTGCATTCTCTACCCTGGCTATTGACCAAGCCCAGGAGCAGAATAATACATCAGTTAAAGGTGATAATGGTACTGTGTATCACTGGATGATATCTGGTCACGAGATGGCTGGTTTAATTCAAGAGGTTGAGAACTCGACTGGCAACATTTGGAACATAGATGGACGTCACCATGAACAAACACAACACATACATATGGCATTTGTAAAGCATGTGAAATCACTGATACAAGCTGTGCTGGAGATGGGCAATCCCTTTTTCACTAAAGCTGATCTTATTAACCCGGATAGTGGAGATACTGAAGTATTAAGTTCCTCAGTAAAGTTTCCCACATCTAGCACAAGTGTTTCATTATTCAACTTGGTTTTCTGAACCTACATCACAGTGTAGTTATTGTAGTTCCAGCGGTGACAGATGTTGCTAAAGACAGACACTAGAAGGTGACCAATACGAGACGTGTATCATTAAGAGACTTGTCAACCGGACTAAACCTGTCACAGATCCTAAATTTTCAACAGTCCTTCCAGAGAAGTCAAGTAAACAACGACTGACTCATGAAATCGTAATAACATGATACCAAACAAACCACGGAACAAGTGGAGGTTGATCCCTAATGAGTTCAAACCCCACAGGTTCCGTGTTTTTTTTTCAGAAACAATTGATATCCATTATGATTTACTATTCTCTAGTCTTCAGGCTTCACATTGCCTCCTAGATACAGCACACAATGGTCATCTGGATGATTTCTTTCAGTACGAAAATGAAGTCCAGCCGCCATCACTGTCAAATGGCAGCCTCAGAACCACAAGAAAGTCAGATGTTTTTGGCATTGCTTGGTAGAACTCCCACTATAAAATTTCTCTTGTCTTGTAGTGCAGGTTGTTATGCTTAGTGTATGTCATTGTATAGAATGAAGAGACAATACCATGAATGGAACGTACACAAATAACCCGCACATAGAAGAATGAATCGTAATGACACGATTGCAAACAAACCATACCACGGGTGGGGTTAGAGCCCGCGATCAGAGAGTCTCAAAACTCAAGACTGTCTACAATCGCGGGTTCTATCCCCACCCGTGGTATGGTTTATAGAAGAATGAAATTTATAAAGACGTTTCGGTCCAACTTGGACTAGTTAATGGGTTATTTTTTTTATTGTTACATATCATTCGTCAGTTAACATTTATTTAAAGTTACGTGAAATCAATGATACATATTTTTTCTTTATGCTCAGTGATGGGGAAAATTATTCTGCTTATTCGCCCTTGTTTTCAAGGCCAAACTCTCCGGTTCAGCTTATTCAACACAACACAACACGCACGCACACACATTATATATATATATATATATATATATATATATATATATATATATATATATATATATATATATATATATATATATATATATATATATATATATTATATATTATATATATATAATATATATATATATATATATATATATATATATATATATATATATATATATGTGTGTGTTTGTGTGTGTTGTATGTATGTATGTGTGTGTGTGTGTGTGTGTGTGTGTGTGTGTGTGTGTGTGTGTGTGTGTGTGTGTGTGGTGTGTGTGTGTGTGTGTGTGTGTGTGTGTGTGTGTGTGTGGTGTGTGTGTGTGTGTGTGTGTGTGTGTGTGTGTGTGTGTGTGTGTGTGTGTGTGTGTGTGTGTGTGTGTGTGGTGTGTGTGTGTGTGTGTGTGTGTGTGTGTGTGTGTGTGTGTGTGTGTGTGTGTGTGTGTGTGGTGTGTATCCTCCATCTTTATTTTGTCTCGGAGGTTCTCTCTCGCAGTAAATCTAAGATCACTATTTTTATCAATAAAAACAAAATGCGATTTATTGCCTCTTACTGCAGAAATGTTTCGCGCAGCAGTCACTATCACTTCTCAACCTCATGTGGTGCCTCGCTGACACCCTGGTTACCTGGAGTTTACCTGGAGAGAGTTCCGGGGGTCAACGCCCCCGCGGCCTGGTCTGTGACCAAGCCTTATGGTGGATCAGAGCCTGATCAACCAGGCTGTTACTACTGGCCTCACTAAATCCAAAGTACGAACCATAGCCCGGCTGGTCAGGTACTGACTTTAGGTGCTTGTCCAGTGCCTTCTTGAAGACAGCCAGGGGTCTATTGGTAATCCCCCTTATGTATGCTGGGAGGCAGTTGAACAGTCTTGGGCCCCTGACACTTAATGTGTTCTCTCTTATCGTGCTAGTGGCACCCCTGCTTTTCATTGGGGAAATGTTGCATCGTCTGCCGAGTCTTTTGCTTTCATAGGGAGTGATTTTCGTGCGCAAGTTTGGTACTAACCCAGCTAGGATTGGTATTTATATCATTTGATATGTAGTTTTTTGCTTGGTATTGCTCGTTATTTTATGGATTTTGTTTTCTGTGTGAGGTGCTGATGGTGTGTAAGGTTACTTTGTCTTGTGCGAGCGAAACGTCATGTTGAAAGTTAACGCCTCTTGTGCATAACGAAATGTCATAGTGAAAGTTAACGCCTCTCGTGCGAGCGAAACGTCGTCATGATGAAAGGTAACGCTTCTTGTGCATAACGAAATGTCGTCATGGTGAAAGGTAACGCCTCTCGTACGAGCGAAACACATTATCCAAGTTTCCTACTCTACTTTCCATGTCATATTATCAGACTGCTGTTACTCATTATTTATTCCTGTGTACTCTTCAGGGAAGAAGACAGCCTGGAACGCATTCGTAATAGATTCCAGAGTGGTACTGTTGAAAGTCAACAGACCTGTTACTGGGAAGAGTTAACAGTAAAGAATTTTACGAGAGGACAAGTCTGAATGAAAATTACTACTGGGCAACAGCCTGTGATGGAAAACACTGAGTAACGGAACTCAACAGCACCGCCAACAGAAAGGAATAGAATAATCTGAGTGGGTAACAAACAGTAGCTGGAAAGGGCTTAGTCGGGAGCGAAGGAAGAAAAAAAGGCCTGCGCCTGGAAAAGCCTGGAAACAAAATAGAGAGGGGAGGCACGGCCACTTCTAAATGTTGAGGTGGTACAGCAGCAGCTGACGCCTGGACGAGGCCACCCACTGGAATATCAATGTCTGGCGTCTGACACAAGCTTGCCCAACCTTTGTTGTGCAAATGCTGGATGAGAGGACCGCGTGTAGTGGGCATCACGGAGAGGGGATCACCCTACAGCCCAGCTGCTGTGACCATGCCAGCCTACATAAATAATTGTCCAGGATCGAAAGGAAATCTCATTTTGAAATTATATAACGCAGAGCATTTGGAAAAGTGACAGGAACGTGTAAATAATTAGCAAGTCATAGGTATGAGAAAATACAATAACTTACTAACAACACTAGAGGGAAGGAACGTGTTTCAGTAGTTATCCACTCTACAGTTTACTCAGGAAGAAATGGGTAACTGGTTAACCTTTCTTGACGGTCTCAAGAAAAACTTTAAAACACAGAGTTTATAGAAAATACACAAATAAACATGGCTTTATACTCTGTTTTTTTCCTCTCCCACTGCGACACAGACTAAACTCGGTCATATTTTTTCCTCCGCTCCCTCTGGAATTATGTTGAATTTCTTAAGAAACCAAGATACTGTATTTTCCAGCATATACAGCGTACGAGTATGTAAGACGATGTTTACAAGCAGTTGTAACGTAACGTTAGTAAATAACTGCTGAAGCCTAACCCAAAGCCTACCCTTGACTCTGATCTTGAGCATATAAGGCGCAGGATGATTTTCCTAGACTTTGTGGGGAAAAAAAGAGCGCCTTATATGCCGGAAAATACGGTACATCGAGGACGTTTTCAACGCTCTTAAGTTCCCACTACACCTCACCCACACGTGCGAAGGGAAAGTCTTACTCATCCACATCACTCCCAGGGAAATAGCTGACACTGATTGCCGTCTTGTCCTCCCTATAGGACAGGCTGCCTTCACTATCACCTCCATTTTTTTGGCAAAGCCAACGTGGACATCGCTATCGTAACCTGAAACACTATCAAAGACATCACCAGATCTCACAGACCGAAGAGTACCACTGTTGCTAAGGTTTACTGCATTCCCTGTGGAGGTTGTAATAAGAAATACATCGGGGAGACAGGGCATGACTCTCAGACTCACCTGCAGGAACAATTATGCTTACAAAATCAGCGCTGCATGAGTCGTCCACCACACTAACATATGGACTGTAGGATCAAACCAGACGTAGGGTTTTGGAAGCAGTCATTACATATTTATCAGACACTATCGAGCAAAAGCAAGGAATGTACACACTGGCGTACGCCTTGAGCATGGTGTACATAATTTATGTAATACCAATACTTCCTATGAACCTGGCGGAACGCTTCCACACCTACATCGGGATGTACAGTAAATACGCAAACCAGGGTATGGGTGGGATGTTGTTTATCTGTTTCTTTGTGGCCTCAGTCTTCACCTTCCCCGAGCCTGACCTCCGTATGCTCGTTTACCGTACAAGGCCCTATATCGTCCAGAACTGAAGGCAATGCCGTAATATAGATTTCACTGTAAACAGTGCCTTTCTTACCACACATTCCGGTAAACCCTCACCAAAGCCTGTCACCCCATATATTCCAGTTAACCCTCACCAAAGCCTGTCACCCCATATATTCTAGTCAACCCTCATCAAAGCCTGTCACCCCATATATTCCAGTTAACCCTCACCAAAGCCTGTCACCCCATATATTCCAGTGAACCCTCATCAAAGCCTGTCACCCCATATATTCCAGTCAACCCTCACCAAAGCCTGTCACCGCATACATTCCAGTCAACCTTCACCAAAGCCTGTCACCCCATACATTCCAGTCAACCCTCATCAAAGTAATAATACTCCATCTATCTTTCCCCAGGACAGAGACATGGAACAAGGAAAATGGCATTGTTTTACTGATGGTACATAATTCCGACGAGTTAATAAATAAGACATATGTGCAACACTTAGGAATCTTTATTGTCGAAACTGAAGATATCGAGGAAAACTGTGTTATGGTAAAAAAATAACGAGCACAGCAATGGTTCACAAGATACAGTATTATAACTACAGATTTTTTTTTACACAAATCCATTAACAGGCTAAGAGCTGTTATCGTACCTCACCTCATTTCAAAGCCCAGCACTATCTGAGGTATACTACCAGCCCCCAGGATGCCACCCACACCAATCGACTACCACCCAGATACCTACTTACTGCTAGGTGAACAAAGACAGCAGTCGTAAGGAAACACCTCCACGGTTTCCTTTGATTTGATGTGGCCACTGAAACATTGACGTCAGTTGAGGAACTATACTAGGACGATCCATTGACCATGTATCACCAGATACATTTAACATCACCAGATACATTTAACATGTATCACCAGATACATTTAACATGTATCACCAGATACATTTAACATGTATCACCAGATATATTTAACATGTATTTACCTGGAGTTTACCTGGAGAGAGTTCCGGGGGTCAACGTCCCCGCGGCCCGGTCTGAGACCAGGCCTCCTGGTGGATCAGAGCCTGATCAACCAGGCTGTTGCTGCTGGCTGCACGCAAACCAACATACGAGCCACAGCCCGGCTGATCCGGAACTGACTTTAGGTGCTTGTCCAGTGCCAGCTTGAAGACTGCCAGGGGTCTGTTGGTAATCCCCCTTATGTGTGCTGGGAGGCAGTTGAACAGTCTCGGGCCCCTGACACTTATTGTATGGTCTCTTAACGTGCTAGTGACACCCCTGCTTTTCATTGGGGGGATGGTGCATCGTCTGCCAAGTCTTTTGCTTTCGTAGTGGGTGATTTTCGTGTGCAAGTTCGGTACTAGTCCCTCTAGGATTTTCCAGGTGTATATAATCATGTATCTCTCCCTCCTGCGTTCCAGGGAATACAGGTTTAGGAACCTCAAGCGCTCCCAATAATTGAGGTGTTTTATCTCCGTTATGCGCGCCGTGAAAGTATCACCAGATATATTTAACATGTATCACCAGATACATATAACATAAATTATCGTATAATGGTCTTAGTGGTAGTTGTAGTAACTGATATAATAATTCTACCATTCTACATTTTAATCGAAACACGGCTTTACTTAATCAACTTTTTCAATGTGACAGAGTTGGCTAAAGGGTGGGGAGAGAGACTTCTGCTATACTAACCCTCACTTAGCCACAACAGAAGCAGAGGTGCCCAGATTTCAGTTCGTTCTTTTCAGCAGACTGTGTCGAACTGGACTGCAAACTCTTGCCTTATTTTCTCATATCTGTCGGTCTTCCTAATAAAGGCAAAATATACCAGGAAAATGGGAGGTTTTATGGGAAATAAGTTTGTTGAGTATGCAAAGTGTACGGAAGAATTTGCTTTAAAAGTAATGTTGGGAAATGTAGGAGAGGTTGGGTACATTATTAATAATTTTAGAATTACCGACAAATTGTTAGGCAAATGTACACAGATGTAACTAATATAGTTTATTGTGACAACCATTGTCAAGATTTCCTGGGGAGGGGGAGAGAGAGAGAGAGAGAGAGAGAGAGAGAGAGAGAGAGAGAGAGAGAGAGAGAGAGAGAGAGAGAGAGAGAGAGAGAGAGAGAGAGAGAGAGAGAGAGAGAGAGCCGTATATTTCATTGATATATATACGAAAAGTTATATATATGACAGGGTGGATAGGACTGTACGTCTACTGTTGGCAAATATATGAAAAAAGTAACTTGTCGAAAGCTGTAAAGAGTTTTTTACGAGGAGAGTGAGGCTCAAGTTAGCCTCTGCAGGAAAGAAGAGGAAACTTTGCCAGTAAAAATTTGTCTTAGACAGGGATGAGTGATGACACCGTCGTGGTTGTGTGTGTTTATAGACTGTGCGGAAAAAAAAGTTTGGAGTGATAGGGCGGCCAGGGAGGGAAGTAGTCTTTAAAAGATAATGAATCAGATATAAATTAAGTGTTGACACACTCTATGTTGTTGATGGCACTCCTATATTGGATATAAATTAGGTGCTGACGCACTGTATCATTGTTGATGGCATTCGTATGGGGGGATATAAATTAGGTGCTGACACACTGTATGTTGTTGATGCCATTCCTATATTGGATATAAATTAGGTGCTGACGCACTGTATCATTGTTGATGGCATTCGTATGGGGGGATATAAATTAGGTGCTGACACACTGTATGTTGTTGATGGCATTCGTATGGAGGGATATAAATTAGGTGCTGACACACTGTATCATTGTTGATGGCATTCATATGGGGGGATATAAATTAGGTGCTGACACACTGTATCATTGTTGATGGCATTCATATGGGGGGATATAAATTAGGTGCTGACACACTGTATCATTGTTGATGGCATTCGTATGGGGGGATATAAATTAGGTGCTGACACACTGTATGTTGTTGATGGCATTCGTATGGGGGGATATAAATTAGGTGCTGACCCACTGTATCATTGTTGATGGCATTCGTATGGGGGGATATAAATTAGGTGCTGACACACTGTATCATTGTTGATGGCATTCGTATGGGGGGATATAAATTAGGTGCTGACCCACTGTATCATTGTTGATGGCATTCGTATGGGGGGATATAAATTAGGTGCTGACCCACTGTATCATTGTTGATGGCATTCGTATGGGGGGATATAAATTAGGTGCTGACACACTGTATGTTGTTGATGGCATTCCTATATTGGATATAAATTAGGTGCTGACGCACTGTATCATTGTTGATGGCATTCGTATGGGGGGATATAAATTAGGTACTGATGCACTGTATCATTGTTGCTGGTATTCGTATGGGAAGATATTCACAAGAAAAACTGCAGAAGTTGGTCGGGAAAATTAAAAATCGTGTTTAAGACGGGAAGCTGAAAGTGAACACCGACAAGAGCAAGAATATGAGAGTAGGGAGAAATGTATAAAATATGAAGAACAGAATAGAAAGAAAGAACAACTTGATAGTTAGCGCACTCATCTCACACACTCAAGTCCGGTGGACGATCCCCAGTACAGGTGGAAACGTTAGGATGTGTTTCCTTAAGAAACCTGCTGTCCATGTTCACCTATCAGTAAAATAGGTACCCGGGGTGTTAATAGACTGGTGTGGGTTGCATCCTGGGAGACAAATTCAACCTAATTTGCCCTAAATGCTCAGCATAACAAGCGGTTTCTGTATAGTAGTATGTTATTGATGTCAGCTAGACCTGCATACCTTGTACATGTACTTGTAAAAGATTATTATTATTAATTATTATTATTATTAATTATTATCATTATAGAAGGAAGGTAATGTATTTAGATTCTTGCAAGTGGATGACTCCTCAAGGAAGGTGACTATGCTGGTAAGGGGTTTGTGAGTCAAAGAATTGCATTTATTCGTCTCTTCCTTGGCTGGATCCCCCGACTGCCTCCCCTTCCCCGAGCGCAGCATGACCCCTATGGATTTAGTGCTCCTCCCTAAACATAACAATACTGGGCGTGGATATATCAGCAAATACATTTCTGAAGACACAGAATTGAGATAAACTAGCATGAATAACGAAGAATGCGTGGAAAGAAACGTGTGTGTGTGTGTGTGTGTGTGTGTGTGTGTGTGTGTGTGTGTGTGTGTGTGTGTGTGTGTGTGTGTAGCAAGAGAGTTCATCAAGATCCTGAAGCAAGAGAGTTCATCAACATCCTGAAGCAAGAGACTTCATCAAGAGCCTGTGTTGCCCTGAACTGAATACAAAATAATTGAATTCTGTAACACATACTAAACAACATATTCTACAAAGTTATTATAAGCAATACTGATAAAAGAAACACTTGTGTTGCACGAATAATTCACCAACTCATCGGTTCTCAGAGTCATTTATCTACATTTTATACAAACTCGAGATAAAAATAATAATGGACAAAATGTATATAGATAATGTTGTAACCTGTAACAAGTTTATCTTACGAGTACAAAAGGTAATACTCCCAGATTATCATACATTATATTGTATATACGTTTTTGCTGTTATTGTTAACGTTGAGAGGAAATATTTAATAGTTTAAGGGATATATTTTTTTAATACTGGAAGGCCTGTGGTCACTGGCAAGCGTGCCTGCCTGGGCATCAGGTGTAGCATGCCCCACACCTGTGTTGGTCAGGTGTAGTGTGCCCCACACCTGTGTTGGTCAGGTGTAGTGTGCCCCCACACCTGTGTTGGTCAGGTGTAGTGTGCCCCACACCTGTGTTGGTCAGGTGTAGCATGCCCCACACCTGTGTTGGTCACTGAAACCACCCCGGGTGGTCGTTTGTTCACTGAGACCTGTGTATTTCATAGTGTATTTATATTGGTGTATGTATATTTGTGTATTTATATTAGTGTTTTTATACTGGTGTTTATATATCAGTGTATTTAGACAGGTACAAGTCTCTTAGTGTATATTCACAGGTGACTCAGTGTACATACTCAATTGTGTCTCAGTGTACATGCACAATTGTATATCTCTCAGTGAATATACACAGGTGTATGTCTGTCAGTGTGTATACCTTTCACTAGCCCTGTTTTAGGAATCAAAATATTCTTGACCCAAAGACCTGTGTTAATGACCAGCAGCCGACACAATTAGAATAAGTAAAAGTGAATTTGAGACTCTTGCAGTAGAGTCACTTAGATTCTCTCAGTAGCAACTTGTTTCTTGACACTCAACGCTAGTCCTGTAGAGTAGCACAAGTCTTGCTCACACTAACACGGAGACACATTGTTGTTTGTGGTCACATGGAGTAGTAGCAGTTTTCTAGCATTAGCATACATGATCCTCAGCCAGGCAAGACACCACCAACTACCCAACAACACAGACACATTAGCATACATGATACTCAGCCAGGCAAGACACCACCTACCCAACAACACACACACATTAGCATACATGATACTCAGCCAGGCAAGACACCACCTACCCAACAACACAGACACATTAGCATACATGATACTCAGCCAGGCAAGACACCACCTACCCAACAACACAGACACATTAGCATACATGATATTCAGCCAGGCAAGACACCACCTACCCAACAACACAGACACATTAGCATACATGATATTCAGCCAGGCAAGACACCACCTACCCAACAACACAGACACATTAGCATACATGATACTCAGCCAGGCAAGACACCACCTACCCAACAACACAGGAATCTCATGACCTCATTGTCCTCATCTCAAATACGGCATTTTTCAGGACACTGTCACACACACCTCACTCCTATGGCCTGGAAGATCATGCTGCCCAACGTACAGTCTTCTGTAACTGAAGACTGAAAGACAGGTTACTGGGTGGAGCTTTAACAGTCGTGTTAACACACGACTGTTAAAGCATGGGGGAGATACTCAACAAGAAGTGATCAGCTCGACTACCATAACAATGAGGCATATGATCAGGAGAAATCAGTCGATCATATTAAATTCTTTGTAGATGAATGGTTCAGAGAACCGACATGTTGATAAATTAGACACATGTGCAACTCTTGGGTATCTTTATTGAGGAAACGTTTCGCCACACAGTGGTTTCATCAGTCCATACAAAGGAGA
Source organism: Cherax quadricarinatus (assembly GCF_038502225.1). Lineage (NCBI taxonomy): Eukaryota > Metazoa > Arthropoda > Malacostraca > Decapoda > Parastacidae > Cherax > Cherax quadricarinatus. Next base: position 16,538,097 of record NC_091374.1, read on the forward strand.
ATCTTGAAGAACAGGAGGAGAATGAGGTAATCAGTCCCTCAACCTTGAGTCGATGTGGTCAGTCCATCAATCTTGAATAGAATACGGCATACGTGCTGAGAAGGAGCTTATAAACCGTTGGCAGGAGAGGTGCAGAAGTCATAGGTCGTGTAACATTTGTTCAATGTTGAAGTAGGTCGTGCCCAAGAATTAGGCAAGCGAAGAATTCCCAAGTATTAAGATCCCAAGAAGTTGCAGTGTCTGACAGGTATTCTATTCAAGATTGATGGACTGACCACATCGACTCAAGGTTGAGGGACTGATTACCTCATTCTCCTCCTGTTCAAGATTCTCCTTTGTATGGACTGATGAAGCCACTGTGTGGCGAAACGTTTCCTCAATAAAGATACCCAAGAGTTGCACATGTGTCTAATTTATCATATTAAATTCTGCAATAACATGCAACGAACGAGCTGGCTAGATACATCAGAAGTCTATAAGAGGAGAGGCTGTCAACCTTATTTACCACGGAGGTGGCAATTTGACATTATTATAATCATAGGGGAGCGCTAAACTCGTAGCGATTATACTGCGCCTGTAGGGGTGGGAGGATTGGAGAGCATTCAAGCTCAATGCAGGGAACTGGAGCACAGATCTAATTCCTTAAATCAAGAGCCTCTCACCAGCGTGAAGGAACCTCCCTTGAGGGGATAATTTGGCAGCCAACATCGGATGCCTGACATCCGTTTTCCCCTCCACACCCTTCAAGTTATGTGACTAACGTCGGTAACACCATATGCAAACCAGCTGAACAAGTTACACACGTCCTGTTCTCATTCTTTAAAATCATAAATTCTAAACAGTCCTACATACACATTTTAAAAAATAAATTTTAATGACCTGAGTGTTTATAGTAATTACTACGAGATTTATTATACTTCACTGAAAATTTATCGAAATAGTAATTTCCCCCGTCATATAACGTACTTTTCGAGATCAAAATGGGTGAGAGAGAGAAAGTACCACAGATGAGATGATCTTAAGATCTCAGGAACCAGCATCAAAATACGTAACCATAGATGAGATGATCTTAAGATCTCAGGAACCAGCATCAAGGTACGTAACCATAGATGAGATGATCTTAAGATCTCAGGAACCAGCATCAAGGTACGTAACCATAGATGAGATGATCTTAAGATCTCAGGAACCAGCATCAAAGTACGTAACCATAGATGAGATGATCTTAAGATCTCAGGAATCAGCATCAAGGTACGTAACCACAGATGAGATGATCTTAAGATTTCAGGAACCAGCATCAAGGTAAGTAACCTCAGATGAGATGATCTTAAGATCTCAGGAACCAACATCAAGGTACATAACCATAGATGAGATGATCTTAAGATCTCAGGAACCAGCATCAAAGTACGTAACCATAGATGAGATGATCTTAAGATCTCAGGAACCAGCATCAAGGTACATAACCATAGATGAGATGATCTTAAGATCTCAGGAACCAGCATCAAAATACGTAACCATAGATGAGATGATCTTAAGATCTCAGGAACCAGCATCAAAGTACGTAACCATAGATGAGATGATCTTAAGATTTCAGGAACCAGCATCAAGGTAAGTAACCTCAGATGAGATGATCTTAAGATCTCAGGAACCAGCATCAAAATACGTAACCATAGATGAGATGATCTTAAGATCTCAGGAACCAGCATCAAAGTACGTAACCATAGATGAGATGATCTTAAGATCTCAGGAACCAGCATCAAAGTACGTAACCATAGATGAGATGATCTTAAGATCTCAGGAACCAGCATCAAGGTACATAACCATAGATGAGATGATCTTAAGATCTCAAGAAGCAGCATCAAAGTACGTAACCATAGATGAGATGATCTTAAGATCTCAGGAACCAGCATCAAGGAACGTCACCTTCAAAACAGTTTTGATTCCTAATTATTTTCAAGCGATGATTTATACTATTTTCTTCTGAAGATATATGTTGCATCATTTGGAACAACGTTTCGCTCTGTATAGAGGTTTATGAGAACTTAATAAAGCTATATCTGGAGTGAAACGGTGCTACATTAAAAGACAGGTGTTCATTGTCTATCTTTCCTTCACTATTATCGATAGTAAGCCATCTGGATCCAGCTAAGGTCTGAGACTACCTGGGTGTGATAGTCAGCCTCGGACCTGAGTGCTGGTCCACCTGCTGGTGCACCCGAGTCACCGGCAGGTCTGCTGAACCTTTGACAGGAAGACGTGACTGTTGGAGTAGACAGCCAGCCAGTAAGAGTCAGTCTCTCTGTTTTTATTCTGTGTCGCTGTCTCTCTCTCTGTTTCTCTCTGTCTCTCGCGACATAAGTTACCTTGTTAACGGGCGGACAACAGAACCTCAAGTCACTTGCTGAATGACTCACAATTGTTTAAAAGTTTACACTTACAAAAATAAAAGTCTCCACTGACAACAACACCTCATCAACAACACTTGACAATATCTAACACAGAGAAATCATCCTCCCATCCATTTTCATTTTTTTCAAAATTATTATTATTACGGCAGTCATGGAAAAAGAGGTAAAAACATACTGAATTAACGTAGTGCCTGGGAAACGGGATGTAATCAGGTTTAACATAAGAACAGGGTGGGTAGCTGCACTTCCTCGACTCAAGAACCCTTCACCAGCATCAACACACCCTTCTTGAAGGGACAAGCCCCATCAGCCATTGTGTCGTTAGAAGAGAAAATAAGACAGCAAAAAATGCGCCATTGCCTTCATGGCGTCCGAGAGTAGGAGCAGCGAGGACCATATTGATACATTGTTCAAAGTTTTGAGTGAAATCGATCACTGTCCATCACCACCAGATGAAGTTGACGTCAGAGAGAGAGAGAGAGAGAGAGAGAGAGAGAGAGAGAGAGAGAGAGAGAACGAGCCTAGGGTTCAATATGACTATACATAAACATGAGGAGAAAGTCTATCAGCATTCTGGCTGCCGACATAAGAAGCTTCATTACCAATATCGGCAGCTCAAGCAGTTTCTTAAATACACTCAACTCCCTGATGTCGTTGCCCTGCCAGTAACATTATTGGACGACAGGACTCCCGGGAACCTGCTTTAAATTACCGGCTACACTTGGTGGCCGAGAAGGACAAGGTCATTGTGGTGATGATGCTGTGAGATGATAATAATAATAATAATTATTATTATTATTATTATTTCTACAAGTACATGATACAACTTATACAGTAAAATCCACATACATCCACCCCAACTCATAAACCTTACAAACTATGACTTGATAATTTGGTATCCAGTAGCTCGGTTGATAGCGCACTCACCTCACACACTGAGGTCCGTGGATCGATCCCCGGTACGGGTGGAAACACTGGGCTTGTTTCCTTAAGACACCTGCTGTTCCTGTTCACCTAACAGCAAATAGGTACCTGGGTGTTAACGAACTAGTGTGGGTCGCACTCTAGGGACAAAATTAAACTGAGTTGCCCGAAATGCTCTGCATAACCAGGGGCTTTCTATATAGTATATTAGCTGTATAGCCCTTATGGCTTAGCGCTTCTTTTTGATTCAATTCAAGTTTATTCTCTATAAGGGTTACAATGTGGGGTTTACAGGTTTTGGGTATTGTGTGGTTTACACGTTATAAAATACTAATTACAGAGGGGGCCCACTAGGACACCTAGCATGGCTAGGCATTTCGAGCAGACTTAGATTAATTCTTAACATTAAATCCTTACAGATTATGGTATTAAGGGTAGGTGACTACATCATAATTTGTGAGTTTAGCAATGTGAATGTTTTTGTTTTGGCACAATACAAAGTGTCTATATTGGAGTATCATAGGCAAACTTGTGACTAGTTAGGATTTATTATTTTAAGATTAAGATTAGTATTTTTGTGTTTATAGTCAGTGGGTGAGTGAGTGTAATTGTGAACCACCAGGTGGTTATCATGTAGTTAGTTGTCAGGGTGGATCAGGGAGATAAGATGTTTTCTAACTGTAGTTTTGAAAGTGATGAATGTGTCTGCAGTTCTAGAGTTTTCAGGAAGGGTGTTCCAGATTTTAGGGCCTTTGAAATACATTGAATTTTTGTAAAGGTTTAGTCGGACACGGGGAATGTCATAGAGATGTTTGTGTCTGGTGTTATGCCTGTGGGTCCTGTCACAACTATCAAGAAAGCGTTTTAGGTCAAGGTTAATATTGGAATTTAAGGTCCTGTAGATATAGATTGCACAGTAGTAAGTGTGGATGTTCTGAACAGGGAGTAAGTTTAGATCTATGAAGAGTGGGGGGGGGGTTGCCAGGGATGGGATTTAGTGATTATTCTTACTGCGGCTTTTTGTTGGGTTATTATTGGCTTTAGGTGTGTTGCTGCAGTTGAACCCCAAGCACAGATAGCATAGGTGAGGTATGGATATATAAGTGAATGGTATAGTGTGAGAAGGGCAGTTTGCAGTACGAAGTATTGTATCTTGGAGAGGATCCCAACCGTTCTGGATACTTTTTTTTGTTATGTGTTTGATATGGGTGCTGAAATTTAGGTTGTTGTCGAGGTATAGGCCAAGGAATTTGCCCTCATTATGTCTGGCAGTTGGAGTGTTGTCAATATTAATGTTAAGTTGCGCAACACCTGCTCTGCTACCAAACATAATATAGTAGGTGTTGCCAGTGTTAAGTGTAACTTTATTGGCTTTCATCCAAGTCGATATTTTGTGCAGCTCCTCGTTAACAATGGTGTTGAGGGTGGCAAGATTAGGGTAGGAGATGACGTAAATCGTGTCGTCAGCAAAGAGAATGGGTTTCAGGTGTTGGGATATGTTTGGAAGATCATTGATGTAAATGAGGAAGAGCAGGGGACCAAGGACACTTCCCTGGGGAACTCCAGTATCAAGTGGCCGTATTGATGAGGCTGTGTCTTTAATGGTGACATACTGATACCTATTAGAAAAGTAGGATTTAAAATATGCAAACGCATGGCCTCTTATATCATAGTGGTCAAGTTTGTGGAGTAGGATGCCGTGGTCTGTGTCAAACGCTTTTCTTTGGTCAATAAAAATTCCTAGCGGATATTCCTTATTTTCCAATGCTGTGTAAAGCAGGTCTAGGCAAGCAGTGGTAGTCGTGGTAACAGTGGTAGTCGTGGTAACAGTGGCAGTCGTGGTAACAGTGGTAGTCGTGGTAACAGTGGTAGTCGCGGTAACAGTGGTAGTCGTGGTAACAGTGGTAGTCGTACTAGCAGTGGTAGTCGTGGTAACAGCGGTAGCCGTGGTAACAGTGGTAGTCGTGGTAACAGCGGTAGTCGTGGTAACAGTGGTAGTCGTGGTAACAGTGGTAGTCGTGGTAACAGTGGCAGCAGGGGTAGTCGTGGTAACAGTGGTAGTCGTGCCAGCAGTGGTAGTCGTGGTAACAGTGGTAGTCGTGGTAACAGTGGCGTTCGTGGCAGCAGTGGTAGTCGTGGCAGCAGTGGTAGTCGTGGTAACAGTGGTAGTCGTCTTAACAGTGGTATCGTGGTAGCAGTGGTAGTCGTGGTAGCAGTGGTAGTCGTGGTAGCAGTGGTAGCAGTGGTAGTCGTGGTAGCAGTGGTAGTCGTGGTAGCAGTGGTAGTCGTGGTAGCAGTGGTAGCAGTGGTAGCAGTGGTAGTCGTGGTAGCCGTGGTAGTCGGTCGTGGTAGCAGTGGTAGTCGTGGCAGGAGTTCCTATCAACTCTTCATCCAACCTTCCAATTCAAATAACCAGTCACATTGCATTTTTTTTCTGACTGGTGGAGGAAAAACAGCTCAAGTAGGTTTTCCAAGGAGATATCGTGACCGGAGTGTAAGGTAGTGAGAGAGCCTTCTACTTTACTATCTTTTCCTGAACTAGCTAGATAGGGAACTAAAAATTTGTAAATAAACAAGATACTGATTTGATAAAGACAGTGGAGGTACTCACATTAATTCTAGACTTTCATGTAACATGTGCTTTCCTCTATTTTTGCATTTTAATCTGCCTCATTTCCAATTTAATACTAACTTTCTCTTTTTATGTCTCCATTTGTGTGTGTGTGTGTGTGTGTGTGTGTGTGTGTGTGTGTGTGTGTGTGTGTGTGTGTGTGTGTCTGTCTGCCTGTGCTCAATATCCTCGGTATCAATTACAACTTGTGATGGCTTAAAGTTATCCCAATATGACTAAGACCAGACTTGGGTATCAAGACGATATCTCTCTCTCTCTCTCTCTCTCTCTCTCTCTCTCTCTCTCTCTCTCTCTCTCTCTCTCTCTCTCTCTCTCTCTCTCATTAACACTGATCAAAGAAATTCCTAATGAATCTTTACGTATCTATAAAGCAAGAAAATCTTACAACTCGTCAGAGGGTCTTTCACAGACTGACGTCGCAATATGACAGATAACAACGATGATATGGCCTTTGTTCTCACTGTTGATTTCAATTCGGTTTTTACATTCGAAAACGAAAACATTATACCCAGATCACTTAATCTTTGCAGCAAGTGAAACCGGCCCGCAAAGTACAGTACTTAAGCTGAAAAATGAATGCACTAATTCCGCCGAAATATCAGCCAGAATGTTAAAATAATCTAGATATTAAATTGGATACCCGCTAACAGTTTCATGTTACTAGAAACTAGATAATGTCATTTCACTATTCAGAAAGGGAGATGTAATGTCACTTCACTATTCAGAAAAAGAGATGTAATGTAACTTCACTATTCAGAAAGGGAGATGTAATGTCACTTCACTATTCAGAAAAGGAGAGATGTCATGCCTTCTCAATTACAAGCGCGTTACTTTGACATCAAGTGTAAGTGAACTAACTCTACCATAATTACTAACTCAAGGCTTTCGCAATAACTGCTGCTGCTAATAAACCTATTCAAGTTTTCTTTTAAGAAACTTTTACAGAAAAAAATGGGCCAACAGTCCCCACAGATGAAGTGCACTTCGACTTCCAGAAGACACTGGACGAAGTACCACCTCGAAGATCATTTAGCGAACTTGAAGCTCGCGGCAGAGGGCCGCTCTTCAGATCTGGATCAGCGATCAGTTTACCGTCAAACACAGTAGTTTCCAGTGGAGAGGTTTGTCATAGTTGAGAAATTTGATTGTCCTTGGCCCAGTTTTTTTGTTGGTATATATGACCTGAAACTATAGCTGGAAAGTTTGCAAATATCAGGAAATTTGCGAGATGTGCGGTGTCCGTGAGCGGCTGACAAATTATCCAGAAAGATTTGGACATAGTGTCACAGTGGTCAGGAGAGTAAGGGATATATTTGAATGTGTTTAAGTGCGGGATAATGCACTTTGGATACAGAAACATACGAGTAAAACTTATATGGAAACCCACACACGAAAACAAAGACCTCGAAATAATCATAAGTAATGATCAGAAACGAACTAATTCAAGAACAAAAAGGCGCTGGACTTCGTACCAAGAAACTTCGACCACAAGACTCTTGAAAAATAACCTTCTTCAATGCTCTCGTCAGTCCTCAGCTTGAAAATGTTCTTTCCTTGTATCATGCCTGCGGTGGCAGAGGGATAGAGCCTTTGCCTTTACTATCCTTGTCTTAACCATCTATATCAGGGGACCCCAAACTGGGGCACTCGTACCACCCCTAAGGGTTATGCCAAGACATTTCCAGGGGTACGCGAGTGAGTTAATTCCACTTGTTGTCTTCCTCTCATCAATGATTTCAATCAATTGATTTTTTCATGATTTTAGAGACAAACGTTAAGATTCTGAATGTTAAAATAAACTTATTTATACAATAGCAGCTTAGCGATATCCTTACACAAAAGCAATTTACTATCTTTACACAAAAACAGTTTAACGTTATATTTGCACAAAAATAATTTAGTGGTATGTATACACAAAAGCAGTCTAATATTATATTTACACAAAAGCAGTTTAATACTATACACAAACAGTTTAGTGCTATGTATACACAAAAACAGTTTAGTGCTATGTATAAACAAAAGCAGTTCATTATATTTACACAATAGCAGTTTAGTGTCATGCTTACACAAAAGTAGAGGGAAAAGTTCAATAGATAGGAGTAGCGAGGGAATATATAGTAACAATAGTTTGCTTGCCGGCTACTTGTTAAGGAAGGGTAAGTCCAGCTCCCGCTATTCCCTCCTTTTTTTTCCCCTCTCCCCGAAAGTGATAGTTTGCTTGCCGGCTACTTGTTAAGGTAGGGTAAGTCCAGCTCCCACTATTCCTTCCCCTCCCTCTTCCCCCCCCCGAAAGGTGACGTGTGGGGCTCTGGTCAAACAGTAAATCACTCGACTCACAGCTCCCAACACTACTCTTGGATGACACAGAGGGTCACCTGTCAATCAACGAGAAGAACTGATGGAGACGGACTAACGTCCTGGAGACGTCCCATATTGGATTTAATTACCGGTGCACCTGTATGAAATTGCAGGACGTAACCCCACATCATTGCAGCGGTAAAGAGCCTGCTTTCCTGTCATCAGGATAGAATACTCACGGCGATACTCTGTGAAGAACTAGCCGGTGGTGGTCACCAACACCTGCGACCCCCCCCACATCAGCAAAGGCTAAGATTTCAACAACACGAAGTGTCACCAACACCGGACACCCCATTATATATATTAGTGTAGAGTTCAAATGTTATTTTATTCATTTCATTTTTCATTTTTCTTTCAAATAGGATATACCTGTCATGTTTTATTGTTTTATGTTTGCTTTAATAAATAATAAAGTGTTTATCTTTGTTAATTATTATTTCGTTTTCTATTCATTAATTTTCCTGAGGAGGAGCCAGCTTTGGTAATACTGTCTGAAGTTATTACAGAGCTGAGTAAGCCTTCACAAGTGGTGACCTTGCCAGGATCAACTCTACTGAATCAAGATTCAATTCCATCTCGAATCTACCATTGGAACTTCAACGCCGCATACCACACACGGTTACCACCAGCCATGAGTAATCATTCTCTATGGTAGGACTACAGTACAGGTATTTAAAAGATTTGGTGATTGTTATAGTCTCAATTTATTGTAAGTCAGGCAGGATATAATATTTAATTCTGCCACCTTTTGGAGCGTGAAACACTTTGGAGGATTAGACTCTAGGGACCCGAGATTTTTCAGTGACAATTTGTTTAATTGAGCTCTTTATTATATCAAGGGAACTGTCATAGGGCACTCTTGTTGGTGAGAAGATTGGATGGTCAAGTGACCCCATTCTACTTACTGTTTGCTCGGAGCCGGCATAGAACCCTTCGTTTTCATTAATACATATTGTTTAATTGAAGCAGGGATCGAGCCCTCTGGTTTATTTACAGTTTGAACGGAGCAGGAATTGAACCCTCCGTTTTCTTTAATACCCGTTTCATTTCCCCATATAGTTTTAGTTATTCTTGCAAGCATGGATGAATACCAGTTTTGGATGAATGCTGGAAGTTAGGAATAACAGGGAAAAATTTAGAATCTTTCATTAGTGCTAAGATCCAGGAAAGACTTGAAAGAGAGAGAATTGAGAGAGAAGAAAGACAGAAAGGGAAAGAGAAGAAGAAAAGGAGAGAAAGAGAATCGAAAGAGAAGAGAAAAAGGAGAGAGAGAGAATTGAGAGAGAAATCCAAGAAAGGCAGAAAGAGAAGACAAAAAGGAGCATGATAGACTTGATCGTGAGGAGAGAGCTAGAGTACGTGAGGAACAAGCTAAGATACGTGAGGAACAGGTTAAATTAAGGGAACTTGAGGAAAGAGCGAAGGACAGAGAATATGAGAGAAAAGGATCGCGAGCTCGAACAAACTCGCCTTGAATTAGAGAATAAGAAGTTAACTTTCTCACAACAGCAATTAGATGAAGGAGTAATGGAACAACGTGCAGCTAGTGCACATATTCCAACACCTAATTTACCTCCCTTCACAGAGGGGGAAGACATAACTTCATACATTATCAGGTTTGAAAATACCGCTACCCTCTGTGAATGGCCCGCTGACACCTGGGCTACCAGGTTAGTAATGTTATTTTCTGGTACAGCTTTGAATATCTATGCAACTTTGTCGCACGATATCATGTAATTATAACCTACTGAAGGAGGCAATCCTTAAAGCATATCAAAAAACCACTAATTCTTACAGGAAAGATTTCAGGTATGCCACCTTACAGCCTGGCCAGAACTTTCAACAGTTACAGGTAACACTCGTTTGTTCGACTTTTGGATAAAGAGTTCAGGAATTGATCACCGTTATGAATCTCTTCGAGACTTCATGGTTGCTGACCAGTTCCTGACAGCTCTTCCTCACCAGATACGAACATTCATTAGAGAACGTAACCTGATTAAAGCTGAGGAAGTTGCTGAGGCTGCTGACCTGTATGCTGAGGCTCACAATTCCTATAAAGACCTAAAGGGATCGAACTCTAAGGGCAAGGATTCATCAGACCTTAAGAAATCAAAGCCTCTAGTGGAAAGTAAAATGACTTCTTTTATTCCTGTTTGTCATTTGTGTGGTGTTAAGGGACATAAACGTCCAGATTGTCCTTCTAAGAAGGTCCAAAAAGTTGGAAGATGTTTTAAAGACTGTAATGACCAAGCACCCTTCTGTTCAGGAACAGTTAATGGACTTAATGTATCTACCATTTTACGAGACACTGGATGCACATGTATAGTCATTTCTGATAAGCTGTTCCCTAACCTTAAAGAAACTCATTCCTCTGCTATACTTTCAGACTACTTGGGCCGTACAGACACTTTTCCTACCATCCGTTGTTACATTAGGTCTAAATGGTTCACAGGTTGGTCTGAAGCCGTACTAGCTCCCATCACTTCTTGCTCCGTACTGATAGGTAATGTAAAAGGTGCCATTCTTCCTTCTGAGATTGACCTTTCATCACCAAAGGTGGACATAAGCTTTTCAGATCTTCTTCCTGTAGAATCAGAGAAGCCCCTCGAAAGTTCAGATGAGACAATGTCTCGTGAGATTCATGTGGGATTAAAAACCAGTGATGCTACTCTCGAAAGCGAGGTAGTAGGATCACCGGTTCACTTGTTAGATGAAAGTGAAGATATCATCTCCGATGCCATAAATGTCTTGACTAGGGCTCAGACTAAAGCCCAGGCATCTCTTTCTGTCCATCCTTTAATTTTCCCTGACTTCAAGCCTTTAGATATATCAAAGGACTCTTTTGTCAATTTACAACGAAATTGCCCTTCTCTTCAGAATTGCCATAATGCCGCTAAACAAAATCAAGTTATCCAAAGGAAAAACTTTTCATATAAATATGATTATATAAAAGGTATCTTGAACAAGTCAGTAGTCAAACTAAATTCAGATGAGACAGACAATTCCATCTTAGTTGTTCCAAGTCAATGCAGAGAGACTGTTCTTAAAATGGCTCATGACCTGCCAGTGGCCGGACATTTCTCGCATCGTAAAACCTTAAATAAAATTAGTGAAACCTATTTTTGGCCAAAAATGTCCTCAGATGTCACTACCTATTGTAGATCGTGTAAAGTTTGCCAACTGTCATCCTCCCGAGGTACCAGGCGAGTACCTATGGTCAAAATGCCTATCTTTACGGTACCGTTTGAAAGAGTAGCTATTGACATCGTTGGTCCTTTATCTCCACTTTCATCTGGGGGACATATATATTAGCATTAGTTGATTATGCTTCGAGTTTCCCTGAAGGCGTTCCCTTAAAGACCATAACTACTACAGAGGTGGCTAAAGCCCTTTTGTCCATCTTCTCCAGAGTGGGCATCCCTAGAGAAATTTTGTCTGACCGTGGGACACAATTCACATCTGACTTAATGCAACATCTCTACCAACTTCTAGGAGTGAAGCCTCTCTTCACAACACCCTATCATCCCAGCTGTAATGGGAGGATTGAGAGCCAGCATTCGATTCTCAAGTCCATTTTAAGGAAACTTTGCTCCCTTAAACCTAAGGAGTGGCATCGTTACCTACCCTGTGCTTTGTTTGCCATGAGGGAAGTTCCCAGTGACTCTTTGGGGTTTTCACCTTTTGAAGTTCTCTATGGTAGACAGGCCAGAGGTCCATTGTCCATCCTTCATGACTTATGGACTAATGAGGAGGTAAATGCTGAGGTTCAATCTTCTTACCAGTTTCTCCTTGACCTTAGATCCAAACTTGAGGAGATCTCTGACATAGTTTCGAAAAACCGAAGCTTCCAAAAGTCAGAGGAGAAGTTTTAAAGTAGGGGATGAAGTTCTTGTACTTTTGCCTATCAAGTCAAATAAATTATTAGTAGCATGGAAAGGTCCATATAAAGTATTAAAAATTTGTGGGAAAGTTGACTATCTCATAGAAGTCAAGGGGAAACCTAAGCTTTATCATATCAACATCCTTAAGAAATATTACCGAAGAAATTCGGTTAACTGCCTTAATAACTTTGACTTAGTTTTTCCACACGAACTTGATACAACTGAAGAATGTAAGGTGTGTGTAATTGACACCTCTAACTTAGACTATGATGAAGAACTACATGACTTAGTGACTCTTGACCACTCGGGCGCAACCAACATTAATATTAATGAATCTTTGGATGACCATCAGAGACATGAACTACTTCAATGAGTGAGTAACTTTTCAGACGTCTTTACTGATATTCCAGGTGTTACCTCCACGGTAGTCCATAAGATTGACTTAGTGACGGACAATCCTATTAAACGAAAATTATAGCTAGTTCCAGTTCACCTTAGGGATGCATTTGACCGAGAGGTAAACAAATTATTAAAACTAAAGATCATTGAACCTTCAGTATCTCCATATTGTTCACCAGTAGTCATGGTTAAGAAGGAGGATAATTCATATAGACTTGCTATTGACTTCAGAAGCCTTAATGCTATAACTCGGTGGGATGCTGAGCCTATGCCCTTAATAGATAGCGATCTACACAAATTTTATGACGCTTCCTTCTTTTCAGAGATTGATATTGCACAGGCATATCAAGTAATGTTAGATCCTTCTTCTAAGCAGTACACTGCTTTTCCTACACACCAAGGACTGATGCAATATAGAACTATGCCCTTCGGTTTGGTAACTGCCTGTGCTACCTACGGGAGACTGATGAGAAAGGTCTTGGGTAATATGCCAAATGTTTCAGTTTATTTTGATAACATTTAGGTAATGACATCTACGTGGGGCGAACATATCCAAACATTAACATCAGTTTTGCGTAGTTTACGCTCACATGGCCTCACTGCCAAGCCGAAGAAATGCTTCCTTGGGTATAACAAGATTAGATATCTTGGACTGATACTTACTAATAACTTTCTGCAGCCTCTCCCCAGTAAGATCAAAGCTTTATTAGAATTTAAATTCCCCAAAACCAAAAAGCTCATGCGTAGCTTTCTTGGTTCTGTAAATTTTTATGCACGGTTTATCCCGAACCTTACTGATCTTACAGGCATCTTATCCGACTTCCGTAAAGTGTCTGTGAAGGAACCTCTTGAACTTTCCGACGTAGCTCGGGAAAAGTTTAATGAGATTAAAAGCATCTTTTCGAAAGACCCTATACTTAAGATTCCAGATATTAATAAAACATTTTGTTTGAGAACTGATGCCTCCAATACTGGCTTAGGTGCAGTGTTACTACAATACCATGATGGTACTCCCGTCCCTGTATGCTTCCTAAGCCGTAAACTCCTTCCCGCAGAAACGAGATACTCCACCATAGAAAAGGAATGTTTGGCCCTTGTGTGGGGAATCTCCAAACTTAAATTTTATTTGCTGGGAAAAGAATTCATTTTAGAAACGGACCACAAACCTTTGATATACCTAGAAACTTTTAAGGGAACCAACAGTCGTCTCTTGAGGTGGACATTGGCACTCCAGGCTTTTAAGTTCCATATTGTGTATATCAATGGTTCATCCAATTATTTCTCTGACTGGTTAAGTCGTGACAGTCAGTAGAAGATTTCTTGCCTTACGTGACTTCCGTATGTTAGAACATTTTCCTCACCTATTCTTCTTATACTCCTTGGCTATAAGTCTTGGTATGAGGGAGTGTGAGGGAAAAGTTCAATAGATAGGAGTAGCGAGGGAGTATATAGTAACGATAGTTTCATTGCCGGCTACTTGTTAAGGTAGGGTAAGTCCAGCTCCCGCTATTCCCGCCTTTTCTCCCCCACCCCTAAAGTGATAGTTTGATTGCCGGCTGCTTGTTAACGTAGGGTCAGTCTAGCTCCCACTATCCCTTCCCATCCCTCTCCCCCCCTCCCCGAAAGGTGACGTGTGGGGCTCTGGTCAAACAGTAAATCACTCGACTCACAGCTCCCAACACTACTCTTGGATGACAGAGAAGGTAATCTGTCAATCAACGAGAACTGACGGAGACGGACTAACGTCCTGGAGACGTCCCATATTGGATTTAATTACCTGTGCACCTGTATGAAATTGCAGGACGTAACCTCACATCATTGCAGCGGTAAAGAACCTGCTTTCCTGTCATCGGGATAGAATACTCACGGCGATACTCTGTGAAGAACTAGCCGGTCACCAACACCTGCGACCCCCCCCCATCAGCAACGGCTAAGATTTCAACAACACGAAGTGTCACCAACACCAGACACCTCTATATATATATTAGCGTTGAGTTCAAATGTTATTTTCATTTCATTTTTCATTTTTCTTTCAAATAGGATATACCTGTCATGTTTTATTGTTTTATGTTTGCTTTAATAAATAATAAAGTGTTTATCTTTGTGAATTATTATTTCGTTTTCTATTCATTAACTTTCCTGAGGAGGAGCCAGCCTTGGTAATACTGTCTGAAGTTGTTACAGGGCTGAGTAAGCCTTCACACTTTACACAAAAGCAGTTCATTATATTTACACAATAGCAGTTTAGTGTCATGCTTACACAAAAGTAGAGTAGCGCTAATCTTGTAAAAATATTATAAGTAACGAGTGTAAGACCTGAGAATCATACTTGCTTTGCTGTGAGTCATTATAGGCGCATCTTGCTCTGCTCTGAGTCATTATAGGCGCATCTTGCTCTGCTCTGAGTCATTATAGGCGCATCTTGCTCTGCTCTGAGTCATTATAGGCGCATCTTGCTCTGCTCTGAGTCATTATAGGCGCATCTTGCTCTGCTCTGCGTCATTATAGGCGCATCTTGCTCTGCTCTCTTTATTCCGAAACGTTTCGCCTATACGGTAGGCTTCTTAAGTCGAGTACAGAAAAGTTGGTAGAAGCAGAAGAGAGGTGAAGACGATGTAATCAGTCCATCACCCTGGAAGACGTCGTTTTGAGGTGGTCAGTCCTTCAGCCTGGAGAAGAGACTTTGTTCCATAGTTCTATCAGCCTTCCCTATGTACACTCCCTTACATACTCTCACTCAGTCTCACCCCCTCTCTCTCTCCACCCTCTCTCTTCCCCTCTCTCTCTCTCCCTTCTCTCTCTCCACCCTCTTTCCCCCTCTCTCCTTTTCCCCTTCTCTCTCCCCCTCTTCCTCCATCTTTCTCCCCCTCTCTCCCTTCTCTCTCCCCTCTCTCTCTTTCAATTATTCCCAGGGGCTCAGACTACCGGGCAACGCTGAGAACGGCTGTCTATCATCAGAAATCCATGATCATTACCTGGAGGAAAAACACGCTATCCAATATTCCTTTTTATTCAGGTCAAGCCGCTGATGTTAAACAGGTAAGCAATATGCTCCAGTGCCACTCTCCTGCAGCTTTTTCTCCCACACTCTCACCTCCTGATACCACTAGTTGTATTAATGGATTTCTGCATCATATTGGGAAAAGCCGGATTTGTAGGAGTAGGTAAGATTATAAGAGCGAGTGTGTGTGTGTGTGTGTGTGTGTGTGTGTGTGTGTGTGTGTGTGTGTGTGTGTGTGTGTGTGTGTACTCACCTAGTTGTAGTCACCTAGTTGAGGTTGCAGAGTCGAGTCCAAGCTCCTGGCCCCGCCTCTTCATTGGTCACTACTAGGTCACTCTCCCTGAACCATGAGCTTTATCGTACCTCTGCTTAAAGCTATGTATGGATCCTGCCTCCACTACATCGCTTCCCAAACTATTCCACTTCCTGACTACTCTGTGGCTGAAGAAATACTTCTTAACATCCCTTTGATTCATCTGTGTCTTCAGCTTCCAACTGTGTCCCCGTGTTGCTGTGTCCAGTCTCTGGAACATCCTGTCTTTGTCCACCTTTTCAATTCCTCTCAGTATTTTGTATGTCGTTATCATGTCCCCCCTATCTCTCCTGTCCTCCAGTGTCGTCAGATTGATTTCCCTTAACCTCTCCTCGTAGGACATACCTCTTAGCTCTGGGACTAGTCTTGTTGCAAACCTTTGCACTTTCTCTAGTTTCTTTACATGCTTGGCTAGGTGTGGGTTCCAAACTGGTGCCGCATACTCCAATATGGGCCTAACGTACACGGTGTACAGGGTCCTGAACGATTCCTTATTAAGATGTCGGAATGCTGTTCTGAGGTTTGCCAGGCGCCCATATGCTGCGGCAGTTATTTGGTTGATGTGCGCTTCAGGAGATGTGCCTGGTGTTATACTCACCCCAAGATCTTTTTCCTTGAGTGATGTTTGTAGTCTCTGGCCCCCTAGACTGTACTCCGTCTGCGGTCTTCTTTGCCCTTCCCCAATCCTCATGACTTTGCACTTGGTGGGATTGAACTCCAGGAGCCAGTTGCTGGACCAGGTCTGCAGCCTGTCCAGATCCCTTTGTATTTCTGCCTGGTCTTCGATCGAATGAACTCTTTTCATCAACTTCACGTCATCTGCAAACAGGGACACCTCGGAGTTTATTCCTTCCGTCATGTCGTTCACAAATACCAGAAACAGCACTGGTCCTAGGACTGACCCCTGTGGGACCCCGCTGGTCACAGGTGCCCACTCTGACACCTCGCCACGTACCATTACTCACTGCTGTCTTCCTGACAAGTATTCCCTGATCCATTGCAGTGCCTTCCCTGTTATCCCTGCTTGGTCCTCCAGTTTTTGCACTAATCTCTTGTGTGGTACTGTGTCAAACGGCTTCTTGCAGTCCAGGAAAACGCAATCCACCCACCCCTCTCTCTCTTGTCTTACTGCTGTCACCATGTCATAGAACTCCAGTAGGTTTGTGACACAGGATTTCCCGTCTCTGAAACCATGTTGGCTGCTGGTGATGAGATCATTCCTTTCTAGATGTTCCACCATTCTTCTCCTGACAATCTTTTCCATGATTTTGCATGCTATACATGTCAGTGACACTGGTCTGTAGTTTAGTGCTTCATGTCTGTCTCCTTTTTTAAAGATTGGGACCACATTTGCTGTCTTCCATGCCTCAGGCAATCTCCCTGTTTCGATAGATGTATTGAATATTGTTGTTAGGGGTACACATAGCGCCTCTGCTCCCTCTCTCAGGACCCATGGAGAGATGTTATCTGGCCCCATTGCCTTTGAGGTATCTAGCTCACTCAGAAGCCTCTTCACTTCTTCCTCGGTTTTGTGTACTGTGTCCAGCAAATGGTGGTGTACCCCACCTCTCCGTCTTTCTGGAGCCCCTTCTGTCTCCTCTGTGAACACTTCTTTGAATCTCTTGTTGAGTTCCTCACATACTTCACGGTCATTTCTTGTTGTCTCTCCTCCTTCCTTCCTTAGCCTGATGACCTGGTCCTCGACGGTTGTTTTCTTCCTGATGTGGTTGTATAACAGCTTCGGGTCAGATTTGGCTTTTGCTGCTATGTCGTTTTCATATTGACGTTGGGCCTCCCTTCTTATCTGTGCATATTCGTTTCTGGCTCTACGTCTGCTCTCCTTATTCTCCTGGGTCCTTTGCCTTCTATATTTCTTCCATTCCCTAGCACACTTGGTTTTTGCCTCCTTGCACCTTTGGGTGAACCATGGGCTCATCCTGGCTTTTCCATTATTCCTGTTACCCTTGGGTACAAACCTCTCCTCAGCCTCCTTGCACATTGTTGCTACATATTCCGTCATCTCATTAACTGGCTTCCCTGGCAGTTCTCTGTCCCACTGAACCTCATTCAGGAAGTTCCTCATTCCTGTGTAGTCCCCTTTCCTGTAGTTTGGCTTCATTTGTCCTGGCCTTCCTGCTTCCCCCTCCACTTGTAGCTCTACTGTGTATTCGAAGCTCAAAACCACATGATCGCTGGCCCCAAGGGGTCTTTCATATGTGATGTCCTCAATATCTGCACTACTCAAGGTGAATACTAAGTCCAGTCTTGCTGGTTCATCCTCTCCTCTCTCTCTTGTAGTGTCCCTTACGTGTTGGTACATGAAGTTTTCCAGTACCACCTCCATCATTTTAGCCCTCCATGTATCTTGGCCCCCATGTGGCTCCAAGTTCTCCCATTCGATCTCCTTGTGGTTAAAGTCGCCCATGATCAGGAGCTTTGCCCTACATGCATGAGCTCTTCTCGCCACTGCAGCCAGTGTGTCAACCATCGCTCTATTCCTCTCGTCATACTCTTGCCTTGGCCTCCTGCTGTTCTCTGGTGGGTTATACATCACTGCAATTATCACCTTGGGACCACCAGAGTGAAGCATTCCCGCTATGTAATCACTTTCTTCTCCGCTGTCTCCTCTCTCCAGCTCATCAAAATTCCATCGGTGTTTGATCAGCAATGCCACTCCTCTACCCCCCCTGTTCCTTCTGTCTTTTCTCAGGATCTGGTACCCCGCTGGAAAGATGGCATCTGTTATCATACCTGTAAGCTTGGTTTCTGTGATCGCTATAATGTCTGGTGATGCCTCTTTGACTCTTTCGTGCCACTCCTCCCACTTGTTTGTTATTCCATCAGCGTTTGTGTACCATACCTTCAGTTTCCTTTCCAACACTGTGGTTTGGGGGCCTTTGGGGGTGGGAGACCTGGTAGCATACTGTGGGATTCTATGGTTGGGGGTTGGGTGGAAGCTGTGGGTATGGATTGTATTGTGTGTTGGGATGGTGTGATAGGTTGTGGGGTTCTGAGGATAGTTGTGTGTGTGCTTGCCCTTGCTGCTCTGTTCTGCTCTGACTGACCTCTGCTGGTTCCATCCTTGTCTCCTTTCCTAGCTCCTTTCGCTTTTTTGTCCTCTCCCTCAGCTGCAGTCTCTCTGTTTGTGTTCTGTCTCTGTGTAGGAACACCTTCTTGTACTCTTCCGAGCTTTTCAACCGTGGTTTCTCTTGGAGGATCCTGTTCCGCACTGTTTCTGTCCTGAGAATCAGCTTGAGCGGTCGGTTTCTCCCCTTCAAGTACCCCCCTATTATCTGAAAATTTACAATCTCATCCATGTCTTCTCCCCCTATTTCCGTGATGATTTTCTCAATCTCCTTTCTTTCTTCCTGCCGTCTTTCAGTGTGTGTCCTTTCCTCTCTCTCCCAAAGCCCATGGATAATCACTGATTTTGCCCTTTCCTCCTCCCATTGCCTCTCCCTCTGTGACTCTGGTTCCTGTCTGTATGTGGTCATTTTCTCCCTTGATTTTTCCAGTGGCTCTTGGTAGCATGGTTGTGCCTCAGCATTCGACCTATCTCCCTCTCCATCTGCACCCATCTGCTCTTCCCTTCCACTCCCTGGCCCTTCTTTGCAGGCTGATATGACCTTAGCATAATTCATATCTCCTTCCTTCCTGTTCAGCCTCTCACCTTCGTATGGTGTGTCTTCTCTGGTCACTACCCCTGAGACTTGTTTCAGCCTGTTTACCTCAAATTCTAGGACCTTTACCCTGGCTACTGCAGTTTCGACTTGTGCCTCCCAATTCTTCGTCTCCTTCTCCAACCTCTTTTCCCCATTTCACAGAGAGCTCTTTCTCCATTTTTTCAGAAAGCTCTCCTAATTTTCTCTCCCATTCTTGCTCTATCCTTTTCCACTGTTCCTCCTTCTATTCCTCCCTACCAGTACCATTGTCATCTGATCCCTGAGAGTCCCAACCATTTTTTTTTTTTTTTTTTTGTTAGTGAAAGAGAGAGAGAAAAAGAAAAAGGGGGAGAGAGTGAGAGATAGGGAGAGAGAGAAGGGGAGCCTAGAAGGAGGGGAAAAGAAGGGAAAAAGGGGGAGAAAGTGAGTGAGAGAGGGAAAAGGTAAGAGAGAGGGGGGAGTGACAAGGGAAGAGAGAGAGAGATAAAAGAAGAAGAGAGAGAGGAAGAGAGGGAGAGAGGATGAGAGAAAGGGGGAGAGAGAAAGAGAGAGAGAGAGAGAGAGAGAGAGAGAGAGAGAGGAAGAGAGAGGAGAGAGGGGAGGGAGAGAGATGGGGGGGAAAGGAAGGGTTATAGGGTCACTTCACAGAAAGGTGTAAAATCCTGTATGTGTGTGTGTGTGTGTGTGTGTGTGTATGTGTGTGTATGTGTGTGTGTGTGTGTGTGTGTGTGTATGTGTGTATGTGTGTGTGTATGTGTGTGTGTATATGTGTGTGTATATGTGTGTGTATATGTGTGTGAGAGAAAAAGAGAGACAGAGAGAGAGACAGAGAGAGAGAGAGAGAGAGACAGACTTCCTCAGCCACTTCCTGAGGTTATTCAACTTCATGACCATCCTGAAGTTGAAGAAATACTTTCTGACGGCTATGATCCATTTTTAACACTCAACTGTGTCCTCGTGTACCCGTTTACGCCTGCTGAACAGTTCTTCCTCAACCAATCAAATGATGTGAGCAATTTGAATGTCGTTATCATATCTCCCCAGGACCTTCTATCCACTAATGTTGTCAGGTTTAGTTCCTTCAATCTCTCATTACTCACATCTCTTAATTCCTGGGCTAATCTTGTTGCAAACCTCTCTCTCTCTCTCTCTCTCTCTCTCTCTCTCTCTCTCTCTCTCTCTCTCTCTCTCTCTCTCTCTCTCTCTCTCTCTGAGTTTCTTAACAAGATTGTTACAAAAAACGCGATTCTAAAAGCTTAGAGATCTCCAGTGAATACTAGAAAGGACTGCCCTTCTAGCATCCAGCCTGTTACTGGGTTTTCGTAACAAGTAGTCAGTATCCTTGTCCAATTATCCATTAAAATTCAGTATGGTTCAATAGTGCTTTAGGATTACAACTGGTAGGCTACTAACTAGAGAAATAAAATTTAATAAATTTATTAAGTAGTAAGTTGTCTAGAGGTATATTATCAATTTAAATTAATTACAGCAATCAAAATAAAATCAATCTCTCGAGTTCAATATTATTGTGCTGAAAGCACATATCACATTTATAATTCTTACGTACTGTCAGGTACATTAACATTTAATAAGATATTACAAATATGTACAAGTAAGTGTGTATGCGTGTAAGTGCTCTTAAGTAGTTAGCTATGTCTCAAGACTCGAATAAGACTTAAACAAGTGACTGACAAAGTCCTCAAATAAACTAACTTCTTGACTGACTGGCAACCCGAACAGTCTGCTTGAACAACAAAGAATGCTAAGCCCAATAGCAATGTAATATCAAGCGACTGCGACACAGAATCAGGAACAAGGAGATAATA
The DNA here is from genome assembly GCF_038502225.1 of Cherax quadricarinatus. Lineage (NCBI taxonomy): Eukaryota > Metazoa > Arthropoda > Malacostraca > Decapoda > Parastacidae > Cherax > Cherax quadricarinatus. Next base: position 16,559,498 of record NC_091374.1, read on the forward strand.
TAACGACACTAAGTAGGGACCATCTGCAGATCCTCCACAAAAGTTACAAAACTCCCATAATACTATGTTCAGCATAGGAAAAACTGTGACTGTGACAATACACAGGAACCAGTACAAAATTAGGTCAGAAGCTATAGCTAAGGACCTGAGATACTCAGAGTGTCTATGTGACACACAACCTCAGTACAACGTCGAAAATCACTAAGTCTTTACAATGTTCTGTGAACAAAGTTCTACAGAACTAACAAGAATAATGAGACAGACAATCTGTCCAACCACCAAGCGAGTCTCCAGCAGACTGACTACTTCACGAGAGGTGAGGACACCCCCCCCTCGATCACGTGATAGCTACGTGGACAACTGCAGCTCAGAAGCCGGCAGTATAACGAGCGACAAGCGATAATTACAGTAGTTTGACAATCAAGACTAACTGAGCACATTTTATATACATCCTAACATTATGTAATATTTAACATCCTAACAACATAAGCTACGTCAAATAACAATATAAGGCAATACATTTGCGATTTAGCTATTATCGCAAATATAATCAATATAAAATTATATGAAAAGGTAATATACATTACATATATACATAATAATCATTGTAACCCATTCAGGGGTTGCAACAAAGATTTACCAGGTGTGGGTTACCAGCATGATGCTCCCTACAATAACATAGACCTATCACACTAGGTTATGAATGCCATTTGAAATTCCCGTAGGCTAATAATCTTAGATATTGTGGACTCAGGTTGAGCCTACACTATTCGGTATATACTTCCTCTTCCGGCACAGCACTGGATAATCTATACGAATTTCATGCTTGTCTCTTATCATACCTACTCTCGAAACTGCGTATGGCGTTATACTTCCACTTTTTCATCACTCAGACTGAAAAAATAATTCCCTAACGTTCTTGTATCGTAACCGTATCTTAAGCGACTGTCTGCAATCCTGTCTTTATATCCTATTATTTTTTTACGTATTCTCTTCCCTCTCCCTCGTTTAATGAGTATTCTTTTGCTAGTGATGTAAACTCTACGGTAAACCTATTGTAAGTTGCGAACAGTGTTCTTAAGAATTCCTGGCTAGGATTCCTGACAAATTCTAAGTTTACTTCGTTATACACATGCCATGAACGTAATTTGGTGGAAATGTAACTTTGGTAATGTGCTCGGTGTGATGCTTACCCCAAGATCTTACTGTACGTCGTGTATAGTGTATCTCCTCCCAAGAGTGAACTCAAATAGTCATATCCCTGACCAGGTCTGCAGCAGCCTAGGATCCTCTCCCCCTACCCTGAGTGCTATCTTCCTCACTACGTATATACCTGGGCTATGGATACCCACAAGAGGTTTTCAAAGGACACGTGATCAAACACTAAGGGAATACTTGTTAGGAAACGTTTGGGTCATGGGACATTAGGTCCCAGGACCGAAACGTATGTAATATGGGTTTAGTTAATTCGACTAGTCACTAATAAGCATTAACAACAACAGCAAAGGTCACAGCAGCATCCCTGGGGGATTCCACTCGTCATCTTTGCCCACTCTGTGTATTTCGTATTCCAGTTCTGCATGAATTTGTATATATTAACGCGAGTCAGATGGTGTTCTCTTCCTGTATATATGTGAGTAATATCTCGAGTGAGTATAATTATATAGTGGGTATAAAATCACCAGGATAATACTGAAACAAATAATTGTTTTATCTAACTGTCTGGGGAAGCAAGAAGTTTTAGAAATTAAGGAACTAAATACAACTGTTCAAATCTCTCTCTCTCTCTCTCTCTCTCTCTCTCTCTCTCTCTCTCTCTCTCTCTCTCCAGGACAGGGGAATATAAACCGGTTCTATTGTTGTGGTAAATCTATTACTACTGTTCTTCACGACTTAAAATACTTCATCTATTGATCACAACACTAACAGATGACTGTTCTAAAACGGCGGATGGTGGTGGTGGTGGTGGTATTGGTGGTGGTATTGGTGGTGGTATTGGTGGTGGTGGTGGTATTGGTGGTGGTGGTGGTATTGGTGGTGGTGGTGGTGGTGGTGGTGGTGGTGGTGGTGGTGGTGGTGGTGGTATTGGTGGTGGTGGTATTGGTGGTGGTGGTATTGGTGGTGGTGGTGGTGGTGGTAGTGGTGGTGGTGGTGGTGGTGGTGGTGGTGGTGGTCTTGGTGGTGGTGGTGGTGGTATTGGTGGTGGTGGTGGTGGTGGTATTGGTGGTGGTGGTGGTATTGGTGGTGGTATTGGTGGTGGTGGTGGTATTGGTGGTGGTGGTGGTATTGGTGGTGGTGGTGGTGGTGGTGGTGGTGGTATTGGTGGTGGTGGTGGTGGTATTGGTGGTGGTGGTGGTATTGGTGGTGGTGGTGGTATTGGTGGTGGTGGTGGTATTGGTGGTGGTGGTGGTGGTGGTGGTGGTGGTGGTGGTGGTGGTGGTGGTGGTATTGGTGGTGGTGGTGGTGGTGGTATTGGTGGTGGTGGTGGTGGTGGTGGTGGTATTGGTGGTGGTGGTGGTGGTGGTGGTATTGGTCGTGGTGGTGGTATTGGTGGTGGTGGTATTGGTGGTGGTGGTGGTATTGGTGGTGGTTATGGTGGTACTGGTGGTGGTGGTGGTGGTGGTATTGGTGGTGGTATTGGTGGCGGTTGTGGTGGTACTGGTGGTGGTGGTGGTGGTGGTGATAGTGGTGGTATTGGTGGTGGTGGTGATGGTGGTGGTGGTGGTGGTATTGGTGGTGGTGGTGGTCTTGATGGTGGTGGTGGTGGCGATGGTGGTGATGGTGGTGGTGGTGATGGTGGTGGTGGTGGTATTGGTGGTGGTATTGGTGGTGGTGGTGGTGGTGGTGGTATTGGTGGTGGTATTGGTGGTGGTGGTGGTGGTAGTGGTGGTGGTGGTGGTGGGGGTAGTAGTATTGGTGGTGGTGGTGGTGGTGGTGGTGGTGGGTGGTGGTGGTGGTGGTGGTATTGGTGGTGGTGGTGGTGGTGGTGGTGGTATTGGTGGTGGTGGTGGTGGTGATGGTGGTGGTGGTGGTGGTGGTGATGGTGGTGACAGTGGTGGTGGTGGTGGTGGTAATGGTGGTGGAGGTGGTGTTGGTGGAGTTGGTGATGGTTTTGGTGGTGGTGGTGGTGGTTGTGATGGTGGTGGTGGTGGTGGTATTGGTGGTGGTGGTGGTGATGGTGGTATTGGTGGTGGTGGTGGTGGTATTGGTGGTGGTGGTGGTGGTGGTGGTAAGTGGTGGTGGTGGTAGATGGTGGTGGTGGTAGATGGTGGTGGTGGTAGGTGGTGGTGGTGGTTGTGGTAGGTGGTGGTGGTTGTGGTAGGTGGTGCTACTATTGTTAGTGCTGCTGCCACTGATGACTTGAGAAAGAGAGAGAGACACAGAGAGAGAGAGAGAGAGAGAGAGGCAGGCGAGAGTGTCAGTGTGGAGATATCTCTGGACTCAGAGATCATACAAGACTGAGTCGCTATTGTGTGGCGACTCCAGAATTGTATGATGCATTTTACCATCCTCTCCTGTGCTTTAGTGGTCTCCAGGAGTGAAGGAAGGAGGGGAGCAGTGAAAGGAGGAGTGCAGTGAAGGAAGGAGGGGAACAGTGAAAGAAGAAGGAGGGGAGCAGTGAAAGAAGGAGTGCAGTGAAGGAAGGAGGGGAGCAGTGAAAGAAGGAGTGCAGTGAAGGAAGGAGGGGAGCAGTGAAAGAAGGAGTGCAGTGAAGGAAGGAGGGGAGCAGTGAAAGAAGGAGTGCAGTGAAGGAAGGAGGGGAGCAGTGAAAGGAGAGGCAGCAAAAAAGAATTTGAGGCATAAAAACTCCCAACACACTACAGTATTAAAAGTGTTAAGTGTCCACCTCAGAACCACTGTAAACACACCGCAGTCTGGTTCTCACGTTTTATAATATATGTTAAACGTTGGAGGCTGCAAAGGATAGACACAAAACGCACACACAATGCAACAAAAACTAATGACTCACGAAATGGTAATAACAAGATCGCAAACAAACCACGGTGTAACAGGAGGGGGTTAAACCTGTTCCGTGGTTTATACGAGGAAATAGCCGAGGAAAATACCACTTATATACAGTTCAGGATATTACAGGATACGTTTCACCACGAATTGGCTTCATCAGTCCTAATGACTGATAAAAGTCACCGGTAACGAAACGTTATCCTCACTAAATGTATATACGTGACGTTTTTTTTCCTCCCAGACTTACGGAGGGAGATTTGAATCACTGAACACTTGTATACACTCAAGAGACAGTCAGGGTTACCTCAAGACGAACAAATTCGACAAACACATCCCCGAAAGTCTTTTAAGTACAATGAGATACAATCACACGAAACGCGACTTTTTAAAGCTGCAAGGCAAGAAATTATTTAACAGATTAAATAACAAAAAGGCACAATACCGTGACTGGAACAATACACAAATAACCCGCACATAAAAGAGAGAAGCTTACGACGACGTTTCGGACCGACTTGGACCATTGACAAAGTCACAGTGTGACTTTGTCAATGGTCCAAGTCGGACCGAAACGTCGTCGTAAGCTTCTCTCTTTTATGTGCGGGTTATTTGTGTATTGAAACAGTTGATTAATTTTGCTGCCGAAGCTGATAATGCTCCATTAATTCAGTCCTTGAAGGAGTAATTGGGTCAGTGCTTTGAGAATATAGGATTGTGCGACTCGCCATAAAATCTGCATTTAATTAAGAGAGGAACGTTATGATGTTGATTCGGTCCGAAACGAAGAGGTTGCAGAGGTCTTCATCGCCCTGGACGGGTTTCGTTGTCATATTTCATCGCCCTGGACGGGTTTCCCTGTCATATTTCATCGCCCTGGACAGGATTCCCTGTCATATTTCATCGCCGAGGACGGGTTTCCCTGTCATATTTCATCGCCCTGGACGAGATAGACCTCTGCAACACAATTGTCACAAAAGATTTCAGTTATACCATGAATTAAGGAAAGATCCTGGACTTCACCTTACGAAACAGACAAAGCAAATGTGATAATTATGGACAAGGTAGATTATAGTGGGAAAATGAACATGTTATTAGAAGGCGGAGGAAATTAAGTGCCCCCTTAATGACCCTTGGAATGAACTCAACAGGTTATTAAGCGAAATTAACCAAACTACTGAAGACTGTAGAACTATCTAGAGGGAACTGGCTAGTGCATATAATATGCATTTATCATAACTATTATTACTATTACTATTATTATTATTATATAGTGGGGAAGCGCTAAATCCATATCCATCATGCAATGCCTGGGAATTAGTAGGTAATCAGGTTTGATCCAAGGGGGTAGTAGCTCTAATTCCTTGAATCAAGAGCCCACTACCAACATCCACGTATCCGCCTTGCCCAGTACAAGTGAATCTGAAGAAACTGGATCTCTAACGTTGCTCGTCCCTATGTAACATAAATTCTTGAAAAAAAAATGGCGAAGCTACTTACCCTTTGTTACCTTTCACTTCCTGTATACCCACAACCCTTTATTATCCCTCTCTGTATACCCACAACCTTTTATTATCCCTCTCTGTATACCCACAACCTTTTATTATCCCTCTCTGTATACCTACAACCTTTTATTATCCCTCTGTATACCTACAACCTTTTATTATCCCTCTGTATACCTACAACCTTTTATTATCCCTCTCTTTCTGTATATCCACAACCCTCACCCCTCCCTCCCTCCCTCCCTCTCTCTCTCTCTCTCTCTCTCTCTCTCTCTCTCTCTCTCTCTCTCTCTCTCTCTACCCACAGCTCTTCGTTACACATCTCTCCCAGTATTTCAAACCCTCGTCATCTATCCTTCCCAGTCCTAATACCAAACTCTCCCCCTACGAAAAAAAAAAAAATAGCCAGAATAAAAGGACCTTGGAGTGATCATTAGCATAGATCTGAATGCACAGAACTCTATACCACTGCGAGCATCGAACAGAAAAAAATATTACACCTCACAGAAATATATTTCGATGATAAGATTTCAGAGTCATCCCTAGCGTACTGAAATACACTTACCAAGGCGCGTGTGTTGGTTGAACTACACTGATGATGCTTAAACGACATTAATATGGGAAGGAACAGCGATATAAGTTTGCCGAAGATACTAAAATAATCCGTCGAATAATTTCTGATGAGAACACTAGAGAGCGACAGGATGACCCGGATAGGTTGTTGTTGTCGGTGAAGTGGCAGTTGCTGTTTAGTGTAGAGAAGGGTAAGGTTTTAATCTAAAAAAAAAAAATAAGTGTGGCACATATAAGCTAAATAATGTGGCTAACGCGTCGGTCTGGAGTTTTATGACTCTCTGATCGCGGGTTCTAACCCCACCCGTGGTATTTTTTTTCTTAAATAATGTAAATTTTAGTCAAAGTGAAAGCAAATAAAAGGTGTAGGAGTGTTCGCATTAATTCTTGGCTTTATATTAAGAAATATAAATAACAAACGTGCCAAGGTTATATTTCAAGCTTATACATGGTTAGACTTTATTTAGATACTACTGTTCAGTTCTGGTTGGTTTCCATATTACAGAATGGACATATAAGTGCTGGAAAAATATAGAGAGAAGGATGACAAAGTTGATTCCAGAAATTACAAATCTTACCTACGAAAGATGGCTGAATGTACTACTCATCCTGCAATCTCTGTCAAGGCTTAGAATTAGGACTAAATAAAGGGATAAAGAAAAGGGATATATCTTGAAAATATCTAACCAAGACGGGACTCGCAGTAATGGGCTCAAATTGGTGAAATTTAGATTTAGAAAGACATCAGGGAGAATTTTTATAGCAGTAAACTTGTAGATGAGTGCAACTCCGGAGTAGCGTCATTTAGACAAGCACTTTGGGTAGCTTTAATTATATGTTAGAGGGATACGTGAGTGAATGTTGAGCTAGTCCTACCTAGCATGGGCCAATAGGCCTGCTGCAGTGTTCTTTCGTTCTTGTGCTTAGGCTGTTAAAAAAATAGGACTAAGTGGGGACAATTTAGAGAAAGATCACAAACCTGGCACCTTTGTTGAACAAAAATAGTCAACACTTTTCTCTCAGGAGATATTCTCCTGTGTCAATAAGAGATATTCTCCTCTCTGAATAAGAGATATTCTCCTCTCTGAATAAGAGATATTCTCCTCTCTGAATAAGAGATATTCTCCTCTTGGTTTAGAGAAAATAATTTGTTTAAAACTAGCAAATCAAAACTTATTCTACTTAAAACCAAAGGAAATCTTCCTTAGACAATAACACATCAGCACTACAACTTTGAAATTGTTCTTCAAGACTATGAATCATGTCACTAGGTTCCAAGCTTGCCTTCCTTCAAGACTATGAATCATGTCACTAGGTTCCAAGCTTGCCTTCCTTCAAGACTATGAATCATGTCACTAGGTTCCAAGCTTGCCTTCCTTCAAGACTATGAATCATGTCACTAGGTTCCAAGCTTGCCTTCCTTCAAGACTATGAATCATGTCACTAGGTTCCAAGCTTGCCTTCCTTCAAGACTATGAATCATGTCACTAGGTTCCAAGCTTGCCTTCCTTCAAGACTATGAATCATGTCACTAGGTTCCAAGCTTGCCTTCCTTCAAGACTATGAATCATGTCACTAGGTTCCAAGCTTGCCTTCCTTCAAGACTATGAATCATGTCACTAGGTTCCAAGCTTGCCTTCCTTCAAGACTATGAATCATGTCACTAGGTTCCAAGCTTGCCTTCCTTCAAGACTATGAATCATGTCACTAGGTTCCAAGCTTGCCTTCCTTCAAGACTATGAATCATGTCACTAGGTTTCAAGTTTGTCTTCATTCATGACTATGAATCATGTCACTAGGTTCCAAGCTTGTCTTCCTTGAAGACTATGAATCATGTCACTAGGTTCCAAGCTTGTCTTTCTTCAAGACTATGAATCATGTCACTAGGTTCCAAGCTTGCCTTCCTTCAAGACTATGAATCATGTCACTAGGTTCCAAGCTTGCCTTCCTTCAAGACTATGAATCATGTCACTAGGTTCCAAGCTTGCCTTCCTTCAAGACTATGAATCATGTCGCTAGGTTCCAAGCTTGTCTTCCTTCAAGACTATGAATCATGTCACTAGGTTCCAAGCTTGCCTTCCTTCAAGACTATGAATCATGTCGCTAGGTTCCAAGCTTGTCTTCCTTGAAGACTATGAATCATGTCACTAGGTTTCAAGTTTGTCACTAGGTCATTGCATATGACTAAGACTATGAATCATGTCACTAGCTTGTTATGAATCATGTCACTAGGTTCCAAGCTTGTCTTCCTTGAAGACTATGTCATGTCATGTCACTTGTCTTCCTTGAGACTATGAATTGTCCTAGGTTCCAAGCTTGTCTTCCTTGAAGACTATGAATCATGTCACTAGGTTCCAAGCTTGTCTTCCTTGAAGACTATGAATCATGTCACTAGGTTCCAAGCTTGTCTTCCTTGAAGACTATGAATCATGTCACTAGGTTCCAAGCTTGTCTTCCTTGAAGACTATGAATCATGTCACTAGGTTCCAAGCTTGTCTTCCTTGAAGACTATGAATCATGTCACTAGGTTCCAAGCTTGCCTTCCTTCAAGACTATGAATCATGTCACTCTTGGCGGAAAAAGTGCGCCCACGGCGTTTTATTGTGTAAGACACTTACATAGAAACTAAGCTAAATTAAATGTCTAATTCTAAATTAGCTTAAATACGTATAAGTAGTACTGTATAATACGTTAGTCTGTGGGCTTAATTACAGATTAAGTCTTACAGATTCAAAGGATATAAGGAAATGTGGCAACCCATAAGCATGGTGTGCCGCTCCACAACGTCTCCTTTCTCCCCAAACTGAGAGGTTTGTAACGTCGGGAATCAAACGAGATTTTCCACAGCCTCACCACAGCCTCATTAATAGACTATACTAATGTTATTAAGAATTCACTATTGTTGTTGAAAAAAGAAGTCGTGGTGAGGTAAGCTGTGAACCACAGTTGTAGTTCGGGGTAATGTATCATGTGTGTGGATGATGTGTGTGGGAGACAGTGTTGTGTGTCATCTGTAGCTACATGTGTGTGGGAGACAGTGTTGTTCTGGGAGCCAGGGTTGTGTTGTTACCTACGATACAAGAAATTAAAACGATGCGATTGTTGGCCGTGTTCTCCTTAGGATTAAAGGAGATGAATAAGACACTTGGTTTCCCGTATTGTTGAGACGAGCTTTTTTTGTATTATTTTGACCAAACCTAACTTAACAAACCTGTAAGTACCTACTTTGTTTTGCGTCTGCAATCTAAAGTTAAGTAAGAGGGGTAACTTGAGATTTAATGAATATACTGGTAACACTCGTCTTCCAGACACTCAGAGACAAATGCTCTAAGTGCCAAGGAAAACAAAAATGAGAACACCATGATTAGTACGCTTATTGTGGTGGGTAAAGGAGTGGGTGAGATGTCTTCATTAGTGGATACTCCATAACGTAGGCCACCTCTGCACTCAATTTATATATATATATATATATATATATATATATATATATATATATGTAGGTTGGTAGACAGCAACCACCCAGGGAAGTACTACCGTCCTGCCAGATGACTGTGAAACAAAAACCTGTAACTGTTTTGCATGATGGTAGGATTGCTGGTTTTCTTTTTCTGTCTCATAAACACGCTAAGATAACAGGGATATCTTGCTACTCCTACTTACACTTTGGTCACACTTCACAGACACGCACATGCATATATATATATACATACATCTAGGTTTTTCTCCTTTTTCTAAATAGCTCTTGTTCTTTTTTATTTCTTCTATTGTCCATGGGGAAGTGGAAAAGAATCTTTCCTCCGTAAGCCATGCGTGTCGTATGAGGCGACTAAAATGCCGGGAGCAATGGGCTAGTAACCCCTTCTCCTGTATACAATTACTAAAAAAGAGAAGAAGAAAAATTTTATAAAACTGGGTTGCTTAAATGTGCGTGGATGTAGTGCGGATGACAAGAAACAGATGATTGCTGATGTTATGAATGAAAAGAAGTTGGATGTCCTGGCCCTAAGCGAAACAAAGCTGAAGGGGGTAGGAGAGTTTCAGTGGGGGGAAATAAATGGGATTAAATCTGGAGTATCTGAGAGAGTTAGAGCAAAGGAAGGGGTAGCAGTAATGTTAAATGATCAGTTATGGAAGGAGAAAAGAGAATATGAATGTGTAAATTCAAGAATTATGTGGATTAAAGTATAGGTTGGATGCGAGAAGTGGGTCATAATAAGCGTGTATGCACCTGGAGAAGAGAGGAATGCAGAGGAGAGAGAGAGATTTTGGGAGATGTTAAGTGAATGTATAGGAGCCTTTGAACCAAGTGAGAGAGTAATTGTGGTAGGGGACTTGAATGCTAAAGTAGGAGAAACTTTTAGAGAGGGTGTGGTAGGTAAGTTTGGGGTGCCAGGTGTAAATGATAATGGGAGCCCTTTGATTGAACTTTGTATAGAAAGGGGTTTAGTTATAGGTAATACATATTTTAAGAAAAAGAGGATAAATAAGTATACAAGATATGATGTAGGGCGAAATGACAGTAGTTTGTTGGATTATGTATTGGTAGATAAAAGACTGTTGAGTAGACTTCAGGATGTACATGTTTATAGAGGGGCCACAGATATATCAGATCACTTTCTAGTTGTAGCTACACTGAGAGTAAAAGGTAGATGGGATACAAGGAGAATAGAAGCATCAGGGAAGAGAGAGGTGAAGGTTTATAAACTAAAAGAGGAGGCAGTTAGGGTAAGATATAAACAGCTATTGGAGGATAGATGGGCTAATGAGAGCATAGGCAATGGGGTCGAAGAGGTATGGGGTAGGTTTAAAAATGTAGTGTTAGAGTGTTCAGCAGAAGTTTGTGGTTACAGGAAAGTGGGTGCAGGAGGGAAGAGGAGCGATTGGTGGAATGATGATGTAAAGAGAGTAGTAAGGGAGAAAAAGTTAGCATATGAGAAGTTTTTACAAAGTAGAAGTGATGCAAGGAGGGAAGAGTATATGGAGAAAAAGAGAGAAGTTAAGAGAGTGGTGAAGCAATGTAAAAAGAGAGCAAATGAGAGAGTGGGTGAGATGTTATCAACAAATTTTGTTGAAAATAAGAAAAAGTTTTGGAGTGAGATTAACAAGTTAAGAAAGCCTAGAGAACAAATGGATTTGTCAGTTAAAAATAGGAGAGGAGAGTTATTAAATGGAGAGTTAGAGGTATTGGGAAGATGGAGGGAATATTTTGAGGAATTGTTAAATGTTGATGAAGATAGGGAAGCTGTGATTTCGTGTATAGGGCAAGGAGGAATAACATCTTGTAGGAGTGAGGAAGAGCCAGTTGTGAGTGTGGGGGAAGTTCGTGAGGCAGTAGGTAAAATGAAAGGGGGTAAGGCAGCCGGGATTGATGGGATAAAGATAGAAATGTTAAAAGCAGGTGGGGATATAGTTTTGGAGTGGTTGGTGCAATTATTTAATAAATGTATGGAAGAGGGTAAGGTACCTAGGGATTGGCAGAGAGCATGCATAGTTCCTTTGTATAAAGGCAAAGGGGACAAAAGAGAGTGCAAAAATTATAGGGGGATAAGTCTGTTGAGTGTACCTGGTAAAGTGTATGGTAGAGTTATAATTGAAAGAATTAAGAGTAAGACGGAGAATAGGATAGCAGATGAACAAGGAGGCTTTAGGAAAGGTAGGGGGTGTGTGGACCAGGTGTTTACAGTGAAACATATAAGTGAACAGTATTTAGATAAGGCTAAAGAGGTCTTTGTGGCATTTATGGATTTGGAAAAGGCGTATGACAGGGTGGATAGGGGGGCAATGTGGCAGATGTTGCAAGTGTATGGTGTAGGAGGTAGGTTACTGAAAGCAGTGAAGAGTTTTTACGAGGATAGTGAGGCTCAAGTTAGAGTATGTAGGAAAGAGGGAAATTTTTTCCCAGTAAAAGTAGGCCTTAGACAAGGATGTGTGATGTCACCGTGGTTGTTTAATATATTTATAGATGGGGTTGTAAGAGAAGTAAATGCGAGGGTCTTGGCAAGAGGCGTGGAGTTAAAAGATAAAGAATCACACACAAAGTGGGAGTTGTCACAGCTGCTCTTTGCTGATGACACTGTGCTCTTGGGAGATTCTGAAGAGAAGTTGCAGAGATTGGTGGATGAA
>NC_091374.1:16579155-16641655 GCF_038502225.1 Cherax quadricarinatus
TCCCTTAACATTTTTTTTAATTTCTTATTTATTCACTTTCTCGTCCTCATTTTCTCTTAAAGCTGTCTTGTTCTATAAAACTTTTGTCCTCTCTTCTTCAAGCCGTTATTCTCCCATTAAGGAACTGTTATCCTCTCTTTTAGGAGGTTATCCTCTCTAAAGTGTTATTATATCTGTATGAATCAGTTATCTTCTATGAAGCGGTTAGTCTCTCATTATAAAGCGATTATCCTCTCTTTTATAAGCCATTCTTCTCTCTTCCTGAAGCTGCTATCAACACTTCTAAAACTGCCATCTCTCCTTACATCTGTTGTCATCTCTTGAAGCTGCCATCCTTTCTTTCCAGGCTCTATGCACTTCCTGGAGTCTCACCCACTTGCGTATTGGCTCTTATTTTAGCTCTACGAGGGAATTCCCTGGTTTCTTCTAAGCGAGAGCAGTCCTGGCTGGAGAACTGGCACCGGTGTCTTCTTGCCTCTTATCTGCCTCCAGTAGCGTGTGTTTACGGCATTGTAACTCGTGTTTATAAGTGGGAACTTTCAGCGGAGCTGGACGCCTCTGTGTTGGCCTCAGTGGCAGGAGAGAGCCTGGGGAACTACACAATCTTCATTTCTTATCCGCCTTGAGTGCAGCGAATTGTGCTGGATGAAGAGCCAGTAGAATGGGACTCCGTGTCTCGAGATGTCCATTCTACAGAACTGAAAGATGTGGTACGAAAAGATAGCAGACATAAAACAAGCCATTACTTACAGACGTTTCGCTCTGTGTGGGTTCATGAAGTTAATATTAATTTGATAAATCTCTACAAATGTATTTCTAATGTATTTCTAGTGTGTGTGTGTGTGTGTGTGTGTGTGTGTGTGTGTGTGTGTGTGTGTGTGTTGCCGAATAGGTAAAATTGGTCAATTATCAAAACTCATTTAAATTAAGTCCTTTCTGTAATTTTTTCTTACAAGTTTAAATATACATTTTTCTCATTTATGTTAGTGTAAAAAAATAAAAATTTTGTACCGAAAGAACCTTAGAAAACTTACCTAACCTTATTATAACAAGCGCAATTTAATTTAGCCTTATTCAACTAAATATATTTTAGATAAGTTTACAATAATTTAATAATAAACAAACATAATGAAATATTCACTTTAGGTTCAGAATGATTTCTGCGAAATTATTGCATTCACAAATTTTTGCTTGCCTTATTCGGCAAGAAGAGCCTTGCTATTTAACCCAAAATAGCAAGTTTTACCTATTCGGCACGACATATATATAAACTTTCGTTTTTACTATATAGGCCGTTCTACGTGTAAGTACAGTGACTCAAAAAAAATGATTTACCATCATTCAACCAACAGCTCTCTCCCGGGAAGTGCACAGACATAATTAAAATGACCTTACTGCTACTTTCAGACGGCAGGTTGAAGAATTGAGACACTTATGCAACATATGGGAATCTTTATTGAAGAAACGTTTCGCCACACAGTGGCTTCATCAGTCCAATACAAAGTAGAAGTGGGTAAGGAGAGTAGAAGTTTGAGGTAATCAGTCCCTCAACCTGGAATCGATGTGTTCAGTCCATCACTCTTGTAGGAAGTGCAGCATAGGGCCAGAGAGGTGGCTTATATACTGCGGTGAGATGAGTTGAAGCAGGAAGAGGCGGGATCACAGTGGGACCTGCCACTAGTGTAAGTAGGTCGTCGCCCAAAGGTTGGGCAAGCGTTGAAGTCTTTGTACCAAGATCCCATGATGTTGCAGTGTCTGACAGATGTGATGAATGGTTTTGAAAACCGACAAGTTGAAGAATTGAGACACTTATGCAACATATGGGAATCTTTATTGAAGAAACGTTTCGCCACACAGTGGCTTCATCAGTCCAATACAAAGTAGAAGTGGGTAAGGAGAGTAGAAGTTTGAGGTAATCAGTCCCTCAACCTGGAATCGATGTGTTCAGTCCATCACTCTGATGAAGCCACTGTGTGGCGAAACGTTTCTTCAATAAAGATTCCCATATGTTGCATAAGTGTCTCAATTCTTCAATTTGTCGGTTTTCAAAACCATTCATCACACAGACGGCAGGTACTGAAGTTGCCTCCTGAAGGACTTCAGGTCACCTGATGAATTTCCTTGAACCCCTTCCTGTTATTTTGCTCACACTCCAACACTAGGCCAAACTGAGAAATTTGACGTGGAGGAGCGCTAAACCCATAGGATTATACAGCGCATGTGAGGGGGATGGGAGACATTCAGGTTCAGTTCAGGGAACTGGAGCACAGATCCAATTCCCTAGATCAAGAGCCCCTCAACAGCATCAAGGAACCTTCCCTTGAGGGGAGACACATGTGCAACACTTGATACCCAGTGTGGCACACGAGTCTAATTCATCAACTGTCGGTTCTCTGCACAATTAACACATAGGAGAGAGAGGAAGGTTGTGACGACGTTTCGGTCAGACTTGGACCATTTACAAGTCGATAAATTAGACACATGTGCAACTCTTGGGTATCTTTATTGAGGAAACGTTTCGCCACACAGTGGCTTCATCAGTCCATACGTAGGAGAAACTTGAAGAACAGGTTGAGAATGAGGTAATCAGTTCCTCAACCTTGAGTCGATGTGTTCAGTCCATCAATCTTGAATAGAATACGGCATATGAGCGGAGAAGCAGCTTATAAACCGTATGGCAGGAGAGGTGCAGCAGTCATAGGTCGTGTCACATTTGTTCAATGTGGAAGTAGGTCGTGCCCAAGAATTAGGCAAGCGAAGAATTCCTAAGTATTAAGATCCCAAGAAGTTGCAGTGTCTGACAGATTTGTAGATGAATGGTCCAAGTCGGACCGAAACGCTGTCACAAGCTTCTCTATCCCATGTGCGGGTTATTTGTGTATTGTTCCAGTCACGGTATTGTGCCTTTTTGTTCCTCTTTGTGGGTTCTCCGAACCATTTATCTGCACTACGTCAAATTCCTAAACCCATATATTTCCTCCCGTTGGATTTTCTAACTCCTGCCACTTATAACCTCCTCTACACATTGTTTTTTCCTCCTTAAATACTCGAACAGCCTAAAAAACCTTTCCTCCTCCTTCTTAATTGTACCTTTGATAGCCTCACATATTCTAATTTCTATCCTCCGAATTAGCTGCATAAAACCAGTGATCTCAAATATAAAATTTTCAGTGTTTACAGCCGCCGCCGCCTCGCTGCAATGGTTAAGCTGTCAGTTTGTTTACAAAGTCCTTCTCAGATTAAAGTTTTATTTACAGTGTAGTATATACACACTACAGCCCGGCTGATCGGGTACTGCCTTAAGGTATCTGTCTGGTTCCCTCTTGAAGGCACCCAGAGGTCTATTGGTAATTCCCTTATGCCTGGTGGGAGGCTGTTGAACAGTCTTGGGCGTTATACACTTACTGTGACTCTTCCACTGCCATTATTCTAACGCGCACTGTTTTAAAGTCGACTACTTGTGTGTGGAAAACAATCCTTCACCAGCTCCCATAAGAACAAGTCCAGAGTCGTGGTATCAAGGGAAGAGTGGTGGCCATTTGATGGGTCCATCACGCCCAGTGCATCTGCGGGATGGCCCAATTCAGCGCCAGGTCGTTTCAGCGCCAGACTATTAGATCAGGTCAGGTTAGATCAGGTGAGGTCAGGTCAGGTTAAGTCAGATCAGGTCAGGTTAATCATATCAGGTCAGGTTAGATCAGATCAGGTCAGGTTAATCATATCAGGTCAGGTTCGATCAGATCAGGTCAGGTTAGACCCGATCAGGTCAGGTTAGATCCGATCAGGTAAGATTAGATCCGATCAGATCAGGTTAGATCCGTTCAGGTCAAGTCAGGTCAGGCCAGGTTAGGTTAGATTAGGTTAGATCTAAACCACTTCATGATAAAGAAACATTAAATGAGATACGTAAAGTCAAAACGAAATTATTTAATAACAAATTAATTATAATTCATGTTAAGCACGAGAGACGAGTTCCGTACTTGTACTGACCTTTAAGTCAGTAATAGTCCTGGAAAAGTGATGTTTTAGCTCTGCCTTAAATACAGTGGACCCCGCATAACGATTACCTCCGAATGCGACCAATTATGTAAGTGTATTTATGTAAGTGCGTTTGTACTTGTATGTTTGGGGGTCTGAAATGGACTAATCTACTTCACAATATTTCTTATGGGAACAAATTCGGTCAGTACTGGTACCTAAACATACTTCTGGAGTGAAAAAATATCGTTAACCGGGGGTCCACTGTATTAAACATGTGATAATAATTTGAATACTTTAGTACTGAATAAATTTAGCTTACCTTTAAAATTGTAATTAATACTATTGTATTCGCTTCTAAATATCAGATAACAACAGAGATTGTCGAAACGTAATTAAAATGTTAGTTTATAACGGCTCTGGTTTTTAGTGTTTCTACAACGTATACCCTTCCCCAGAGGCAAGTCCAGAGCATTTATAACTCACTCACTCTCTCTCTCTCCAGGATACCCACAACAGTTCAAAATCCTCCAGGTACCCATTTTGCTGCTAGATAAACAGGGGCAGCAGTAGGTTAGAGGATTGGTGCCCTCTCAGTAACCCTGTAGTTGACATCATTGCAATTCCTGATGTCACACTTGGCTAAACTCCTCCTAACACTGTGGACGACTCCCTTACTCTTCCAGATACGAGACTAATTCGTTATATTTATCAGAGGCAGATGTAAGTTACATGTTTGCTGACCAAAACCTTAGACGTTTTCAGTTATAACAGCTTGGGTTAAGTTTTCACTAGGCTTCACGGCATTTGTTAGTAAAAAGCATTCCTCAAATCGTACACTGTTGTTTTTTTTAGCAAGGGAAGAGCAGACGCTCAGGGATTGAACAAAGAGAGTGAGCCAGCTTTAAACAGGTCCACACACACACACACACACACATACACACACACACACAGCCCTGGCCTGACGCCAAGACCAAGCAGAGTCTGGAACGCTGGGTGGTAACCAGGGCCCTCCAGGACTCTATATGTAGAGTTGCAGAGGGAGAAGAATGCCAACGCGCACACGTACTTGTGTGTGTGAAGAAGACAATACCGTGACCGGAATATACAGATAACCCGTACATAGCACACAGAAGCTTTTTTCTTCTATGTCCGGGTTATTTGTGTATTGCGTGTAGTAACAGTAGTAGTAACAGTACTTACGAGCTGCTAAATGCATTTATTGATATATACTTGGCTTTGTGTATGTGTATGTGTGTGATGTGTGTGATGTGTGTGTATGTGTGTGTGTATGTGTGTGTGTGTGTGTGTGTGTGTATGTGTATGTGTGTGTGTGTGATGTGTATGTGTGTGTATGTGTGTATGTATGTGTGTGTTGGGGTGTGTGTATGTATGTGTGTTGGTGTGTGTGTGTGTGTGTGTGTGTGTTGGTGTGTGTGTGTGTGTGTGTGTTTGTGGTCTACTTCTACTCACAAAGGAGAATGGTAATATTATTATTATCGTTCATAAACTACACCAAACCTATACGGTTCATGAAGCTCTATCGGGCTGAGAGTTATTGGAAGAGCAGAATAATGAATAAACGTTTGAAGAAACGAGTTCAATTAAACATAAGTTAGTTTCAGCCAAACAAAAAAAAAATACGTTAAAGTGTGCATTGAAGGCGGAGATTTCCTGAAAGAAGGACAAGTAAAGGGAAAGACTGACCCAAAATGTATTCTGCGTCCTCTTTGATAAATGGTACAGTCCGTGTTGATAGTCACTGGGGTCCGACAAGTGTCACACAGGCGCCAAGTGTCTTCGTGTGAAAATTGTCTGGTGAGGCCAATACGTAATTAAGAATAGTCTGAACAACACGAGAGGGATGAAAAGGAGTCGATCAAGGATGTAACTGTGGTTTAAGAACAGCTTGTTCTTCTCTAACCTGCACCAACAACGCTCTAACCTGCACCAACAACGCTCTAACCTGCACAAACAACGCTCTAACCTGCACAAACAACGCTCTAACCTGTTCCAATAACGCTCTAACTTGCTCCAACAACACTAAGCTGCGCCAAAAGCAACAACGCTGTAACCTGCACCACCAACAATGCTCTAACCTGCACCACCACCAACGCCCTAACCTCCACCACCAACATTAACGCTCTGACCTGCACCAACAGCGCTCTAAATTGCACAAACAGCGCTCTAACCTGCACAAACAGCGCTCTAACCTGCACCACCAACAACACTAAATTGCACAAACAGCGCTCTACCCTGCACAAACAGCGCTCTAACCTGCACCACCAACAACACTAACTTGCACCAACTACGCAAAATCAATCCCGAACAGTCTTAAAAACTGGAAAATAGTCTGAACAGAGCACGTCCCTGTGAGAGATGGACGTGTCCTGGCCTGAGGAACGTGATGTAGAGTCTGCGAGGTCATTACTCTGGACACAAGAACGACCAGGGATCCAGCAAAAGGGCGACCTCTTTATATTTGCTGGGCGACTTCTTTACCCTTTGCTTTCAGCTTTGGCTGAAATGGGATGAGCTAATCCCTGAAGAGTTTGCGATGCGCTTTGAATGTCAGAGATTACAAGAAGAGAAGATACACTCAGAGAGAGAATAAGAATAACGTTTCCGAGAATTGCGTATAACTTGGCCGTGAAAATATTAGCTAAGTCTGGTAAGCTTCCTTGTATCACATTATCGGGAAATAAACTGAGGCGCATCCTAACACCATCATCAGAGGATTGAGAACCATTACTGTACACGACAGTAGAATGTAAGTGTGATTAAATAACATCAGGGGAGAAGAGAGTGAATGTTCATGGCAGAGATTACCTCACATGCATGTACAGAAAAAATGAACAGAGTGAACAGAAAAGAAGTGAACAAGGTGAACAGAAATGGACATGGTGAGCAGAAAAGAAATGAACAGGGTGAACAGTAAAGAAATGAACAGGGTGAACAGTAAAGAAATGAACAGGGTGAACAGTAAAGAAATGAACAGGGTGAACAGTAAAGAAATGAACAGGGTGAACAGTAAAGAAATGAACAAGGTGAACAGTAAAGAAATGAACAAGGTGAACAGACTGAGCAAAGCAACTAGAGTTGGAAGCCCCAGAGTCCAAGTACGATACCATTCTCCTGTTAATCACACGTTTTACTAATTTTTTAATGGAACTAATGAAAGGTACGAGTCTATACAGGGAGGGATGGGCACCCAGCCTAACTGATTTTACGAAAGGAAGGACCATCGTAGACTTTCCCTGGGTACCACTCCTGTGGACCAATCGTGACCACTCCTGTGGACCAAACATGACTGGAGAGGAACAGTAATAAACCTAATGCCGAGAAACGTAAATACTGAAAAATATTAACGTGTGTATCATTAGGCCCAGCTGCCTTAGGCTGACATTTTGGCACTGGTAATGCACGTTCAAAAGCTGTAAATGGAATATTATGCGGTTTATCTATGCTTGAAGTGATTCTTGGGGGGATTTAAGCTAAAGAAAGTCAAATGGCAGTGTAACCCATGAAAAACTTGGGTAAAGTAAGATCCTGGTGTGTTTATGAGTTCAAATGAATCCGCTAATTCCATAGTAGGAAAGTCAAGTTACTGTAACTTGACGTTCCTGCTATGAAATTAGCGAACTAAATACCTCAGGCGAACTAGATACCTCAAGTGAGCTAGATATCTCACGTGAACTAGATACCTCAAGTGAGCTAGATATCTCACGTGAACTAGATACCTCACGTAAGCTAGATACCTCAAGTGAACTAGATACCTCAAGTGAACTAGATACCTCAAGTGAACTAGATACCTCAAGTGAGCTAGATACCTCAAGTGAACTAGATACCTCAAGTGAGCTAGATACCTCAAAGGCGGTGGGTCCGGACATCTCTCTGTGGGTCCTGAGACAGTTAGCAGAGGCGCTGTGTGCCACTAACAACAATCTTCAAAGCATCTATCAAGACAGGGCGACTACTACAGTGGCGTGTGGTGGGTGGTTGTCACAGGGCGCGCGCCTGGGCTGTGGGGTGTGCAGTTCTACCTCAGAACTGCCACAATATTTCATGAAAAGAAACCATACCCCCGGCCGGGATTGAACCCGCGGTCATAGAGTCTCAAAACTCCAGCCCGTCGCGCTAGCCACTAGACCAGCTAGCCACAATAAGATTCATCCAACTAGGTATATTTCTACACCATAGGAAAGTTAGCACAGGCACCTCTGTGACCACAAATGCAAGTTTTTACAGACGAATCTCCAGCTAGCGTGGCCGTGACGAACTCTAGCTCAAGTCCCTTCACTGCCGTCAACATGACTTAAGAAATCGTAATGACACGATTGCAAATAAACCATACCCCCGGCCGGGATTGAACCCGCGGTCATAGAGTCTCAAAACTCCAGCCCGTCGCGCTAGCCACTAGACCAGCTAGCCACAATAAGATTCATCCAACTAGGTATATTTCTACACCATAGGAAAGTTAGCACAGGCACCTCTGTGACCACAAATGCAAGTTTTTACAGACGAATCTCCAGCTAGCGTGGCCGTGACGAACTCTAGCTCAAGTCCCTTCACTGCCGTCAACATGACTTAAGAAATCGTAATGACACGATTGCAAATAAACCATACCCCCGGCCGGGATTGAACCCGCGGTCATAGAGTCTCAAAACTCCAGCCCGTCGCGCTAGCCACTAGACCAGCTAGCCACAATAAGATTCATCCAACTAGGTATATTTCTACACCATAGGAAAGTTAGCACAGGCACCTCTGTGACCACAAATGCAAGTTTTTACAGACGAATCTCCAGCTAGCGTGGCCGTGACGAACTCTAGCTCAAGTCCCTTCACTGCCGTCAACATGACTTAAGAAATCGTAATGACACGATTGCAAATAAACCATACCCCCGGCCGGGATTGAACCCGCGGTCATAGAGTCTCAAAACTCCAGCCCGTCGCGCTAGCCACTAGACCAGCTAGCCACAATAAGATTCATCCAACTAGGTATATTTCTACACCATAGGAAAGTTAGCACAGGCACCTCTGTGACCACAAATGCAAGTTTTTACAGACGAATCTCCAGCTAGCGTGGCCGTGACGAACTCTAGCTCAAGTCCCTTCACTGCCGTCAACATGACTTAAGAAATCGTAATGACACGATTGCAAATAAACCATACCCCCGGCCGGGATTGAACCCGCGGTCATAGAGTCTCAAAACTCCAGCCCGTCGCGCTAGCCACTAGACCAGCTAGCCACAATAAGATTCATCCAACTAGGTATATTTCTACACCATAGGTGCTAACTTTCCTATGGTGTAGAAATATACCTAGTTGGATGAATCTTATTGTGGCTAGCTGGTCTAGTGGCTAGCGCGACGGGCTGGAGTTTTGAGACTCTATGACCGCGGGTTCAATCCCGGCCGGGGGTATGGTTTATTTGCAATCGTGTCATTACGATTTCTTAAGTCATGTTGACGGCAGTGAAGGGACTTGAGCTAGAGTTCGTCACGGCCACGCTAGCTGGAGATTCGTCTGTAAAAACTTGCATTTGTGGTCACAGAGGTGCCTGTGCTAACTTTCCTATGGTGTAGAAATATACCTAGTTGGATGAATCTTATTGTGGCTAGCTGGTCTAGTGGCTAGCGCGACGGGCTGGAGTTTTGAGACTCTATGACCGCGGGTTCAATCCCGGCCGGGGGTATGGTTTATTTGCAATCGTGTCATTACGATTTCTTAAGTCATGTTGACGGCAGTGAAGGGACTTGAGCTAGAGTTCGTCACGGCCACGCTAGCTGGAGATTCGTCTGTAAAAACTTGCATTTGTGGTCACAGAGGTGCCTGTGCTAACTTTCCTATGGTGTAGAAATATACCTAGTTGGATGAATCTTATTGTGGCTAGCTGGTCTAGTGGCTAGCGCGACGGGCTGGAGTTTTGAGACTCTATGACCGCGGGTTCAATCCCGGCCGGGGGTATGGTTTATTTGCAATCGTGTCATTACGATTTCTTAAGTCATGTTGACGGCAGTGAAGGGACTTGAGCTAGAGTTCGTCACGGCCACGCTAGCTGGAGATTCGTCTGTAAAAACTTGCATTTGTGGTCACAGAGGTGCCTGTGCTAACTTTCCTATGGTGTAGAAATATACCTAGTTGGATGAATCTTATTGTGGCTAGCTGGTCTAGTGGCTAGCGCGACGGGCTGGAGTTTTGAGACTCTATGACCGCGGGTTCAATCCCGGCCGGGGGTATGGTTTATTTGCAATCGTGTCATTACGATTTCTTATTTCATGAAAAGGGTCAGAAAACTTAAATTTTCCATCATGATCCATGATTACGTAATCGAGTGAGCTTATTTAAAATAAATCTACCATCTTTGGTGTGCGGCACTCACCTAGCACACCCAAATTCGTCCCTGGTCAAGTAGCGGTGTTTCTTCAGGAGAGTACCTACCTGCTGGCTTTAGTTTTCCCCATACTACTTCTGTATGAAGCAGAATCATAAGCAAGCACGGGCGCCTGATTGTACGAATCGTTGAGCTGTGCTCTTGCTTGTTTGAAAGCCAAGGTGAAGAACACCTGTGTACAGTTAAGGATATTTATGCACGTTTCTCCACGAGTGGACTGATGAAGACGATTGTGGCGAAACATTTCCTTTAATTAACGTCTTGAACTGTGGAAAATAGACAAATGCGGTATAATGCGATTCTTTATTGACTACATTTCGCCCACGCAGTGGGCTTTATCAAGTCACAAACATATCCATGACTTGTTAGGCAAGACACATGTGCAACAGTTAGGTATCTTTATTTCGAAACGTTTCGCCTACAAAGTAGGCTTCTTCAGTCGAATACAGAAAAGTTGATAGAAGCAGAAGAGACTTGAAGACGATGTAATCAGTCCATCACCCTTAAAGTTTTGAGGTGGTCAGTCCCTCAGTCTGGAGAAGAGCATTGTTCCATAGTATGAAACAATAAAGATACCTAACTGTTATATATGTGTCTTACCTAACAACCTGTCGGTATTTAATACCATTTTAATGTTCATATCCATGACTTGAAAAAGTCCACTGTGTGGGCGAAACATAGACAATAAAGGATCACAGTATACTTCATTAATATCTACTTTTTCAGAATGTCGGTATTTTATACCATTTATCCTCGTCCTGAACTGCACACAGGTGTTCTGTTCCATAGTTTGTCGGTATCACCACACCATTGTCGGTATTTTATACCATTTATCCTCGTCCTGAACTGCACACAGATGTTCTGTTCCATAGTTTGTCGGTGTCACCACACCATTGTCGGTATTTTATACCATTTATCCTCGTCCTGAACTGCACACAGGTGTTCTGTTCCATAGTTCGTCGGTGTCACCACACCATTTACAACCTTTGAAAAGTAAATAGTGGGCAGTGATACGATTGTGTGATGAATGGTTTAGAAAACTAACTTCAGTGATACGATTACATTGATAGGGGCCCCACGTGGCTCGTTAAGGCGGGATGCCTCCTAGTACAATCTAGTGACCACCAGGGTACGTATTTCTTAAAGTGCGTACGCAAGGTGTGTTAGGTAAGACACATATGCAACAGTTAGGTATCTTTATTTCGAAACGTTTCGCCTACACAGTAGGCTTCTTCAGTCGAGTACAGAAAAGTTGATAGAAGCGGAAGATACTTGGGACAGCGACTCTAGCGACGGTAATAAGAATTTAATCAAATTAGTTACTAAATAAATTAATTTTTAAAGGGGGTGGACCTGTGAGCCAGGAAAAGGCCTCAGTCAGATGATCAAAAGCTCCAGTGGCGGGTCATCATATGACTAAGACCCGCGTCAGGGAAACTTTTGTCCTGTATCCTGACGAATCTTACCTAACCTGTTTCAAATGTTTACAGGAAAAAAACTGGGAGATCAACAGCAGGATATCCAGGATATCCCCTGCATCCTCTACTTCACTGTAAGGTATAATTTAAGTAGTGCAAGAATGGTATATAATATCGACAGGATGAAATTAAGACATGTGCAACATCTGGGCATCTTTATTGGAGAATCTCCACGACTACGGTGCTCTTCGCACCTACTCCAAGGTTGAGGGACTGATTACCTCATCTTCTGTACATAGTTCTACTGTATTCAAGTTATGTCCTGGAATTTGTATTAATAAAGCCATTGGATGGCGAAACGTCTACAATAAAGATACCCAGATGTTGCACATGTGTCTTAATTACATAATTTAACTGGACCTGTGCTTCCTTCCAAGGAATCGACTTTGAATGCCTCCCAATTCCTCCAGGCATTGTATAACCCCTACGTATATAGCGCTCTCTGGTCTAGAGATCTTACCATCACCAGCGCCAATAAATCGTTCACGATGGGACTTTTCTCAAGACACTCTACAACTTCTTACCACCTCACACACATCATCTTCCACCTGGGTGACTTTCTTATGGCTCTTAGCTGTGTTTTATCACCCAGGAGGTTTAGAGTTTCTTATGAACATTTTGAAAACCGACGAGTTGAGGAATGAGACTTGTGTATTTGAGGAGGTAGATCATGGTAATGAATATGATATTGTGTATATGGACTTCAGTAAGGCTTTTGACAGGGTCCCACATCAGAGACTATTGAGGAAAATTAAGGCACATGGAATAGGAGAAATTTTTTCCTGGATAGAGGCATGGTTGACAAATAGGCAGCAGAGAGTTTGCATAAATGGGGAGAAATCAGAGTGGGGAAGCGTCACGAGCGGTGTTCCACAGGGGTCAGTGGGTTTTTCAAACCATTCATCACACAGGGGTCAGTGTTGGGCCCCCTGCTGTTCACTATCTACATAAACGACATAGATGAGGGCATAAAGAGCGACATCAGCAAGTTTACCGATGACACCGTGAGAGTAAGACACATGTGCAACATCTGGGTATCTTTATTGTAGACGTTTCGCCATCCAGTGGCTTTATCAATACAAATTCTAGGACATAACTTGAAGACAGTAGAACTATGTACAGAAGATGAGGTAATCAGTCCCTCAACCTAGGAGTAGGTGCGAACAGCACCATAGTCGTGGAGATTCTGAAGCAGAAGAAAGAATCCTGGCGCTTATATAGTAACGTCAGGTGAAGCAGACGAGGGCAAATTCACTGGTAGGCGGGATTCCCCAGTGGAAGTAGGTCCTTCCCAAAGAGATGGGTTAGTTTTAGTAGTAGTTGTCGTAGTCGTGAAGGTTATGTACATGTCCTCAGAATTAAGATTCCATGATGTTGCAGTGTCTGACACTGCAACATCATGGAATCTTAATTCTGAGGACATGTACATAACCTTCACGACTACGACAACTACTACTACTACTAACCCATCTCTTTGGGAAGGACCTACTTCCACTGGGGAATCCCGCCTACCAGTGAATTTGCCCTCGTCTGCTTCACCTGACGTTACTATATAAGCGCCAGGATTCTTTCTTCTGCTTCAGAATCTCCACGACTATGGTGCTGTTCGCACCTACTCCTAGGTTGAGGGACTGATTACCTCATCTTCTGTACATAGTTCTACTGTCTTCAAGTTATGTCCTAGAATTTGTATTAATAAAGCCACTGGATGGCGAAACGTCTACAATAAAGATACCCAGATGTTGCACATGTGTCTTACTCTCATCTTGTCGGTATTATATACCATTCGTACACACCGATGACACCAAAATAAGCCGTCGAATTCATTCTGACGAGGACATTAGAGCACTCCAGGAAGATTTGAGTAGATTGATGCAGTGGTCGAAGAGGTGGCAGATGCAGTTTAATATAGACAAATGCAAAGTTCTAAATGTTGGACAGGACAATAACCATGCCACATATAAACTAAATAATGTAGATCTTAATATTACGGATTGCGAAAAGATTTAGGAGTTCTGGTTAGCAGTAATCTGAAACCAAGACAACAGTGCATAAGAAATCGCAATAAAGCTAATAGAAGATTGAGACACTTATGCAGCATATGGGAATCTTTATTCCTGAATAAAGATTCCCATATGCTGCATAAGTGTCTCAATCTTCAACTTGTCGTAAAGTAAAAGGACACAAGTGCAACTAATGTGACATTTATTGTGGCAACGTTTCGCTCTCCAGGAGCTTTATCAAGCCATTACAAACAATACATGGACACAGAGGGTATATAAAGGCTCAGAGTGAGGTGAATACTAGTGAGGTACCATTTCGATGTTCACTAGTGGTAGTAGTAGTAGTAGTGGTAGTGACAAAAGCAATACAACATGGTAGAACAATTAATTGTACATGATTAAAAGGATATAAAGGCTATTACTTGGGTAACATAAAAATAGGTTGGACAAATATAAACTGGAATGAGGCAGCTTGTTTCAGTGTTCACTCTCTGTGCTTTGTGTTGTTAGGTAAGACACATATGCAACAGTTAGGTATCTTTATTATGAAACGTTTCGCCTACACAGTAGGCTTCTTCAGTCAAGTACAGAAAAGTTGATAGAAGCAGAAGATACTTGAAGACGATGTAATCAGTCCATCACCCTTAAAGTTTTGAGGTGGTCAGTCCCTCAAAACTTTAAGGGTGATGGACTGATTACATCGTCTTCAAGTATCTTCTGCTTCTATCAACTTTTCTGTACTTGACTGAAGAAGCCTACTGTGTAGGCGAAACGTTTCATAATAAAGATACCTAACTGTTGCATATGTGTCTTACCTAACAACCTGTCGGTATTTTATACCATTTTAATGTTCATCTGTGCTTTGTGTAGTATAACAGGAGAGACTATGTGATGGCAGGGTTTACTGTTTTCAGGAGGATTCTTGCTAAGACTTCGGAGATGGTGAAGCTGCCGTTGTTTTGTTTAATGTATTCGAAACAGCGATCAGTGCTGATTCAAGGCACTTGCGTGTGCGGAAATTAGTTTCTTTTATCACTAATTGGGCGTCTCTGAATTTCATAAGATGACTGGTGGAATTTCGGTGTTGTACACAGGCGTTAAGTTGTCGTTCCTACATGCGTATATGTGAACATTAAAATGGTATAAAATACCGACATGTGTCTTACCATGCGTATATGTGTTCATCTCCGAAGTCTTAGCAAGAATCCTCCTGAAAACAGTAAACCCTACAATCACATAGTCTCTCCTGTTATTCTACACAAAGCACAGAGAGTGAACACTGAAACAAGCTGCCTCATTCCAGTTTATATTTGTCCAACCTATTTTTATGTTACCCAAGTAATAGCCTTTATATCCCTTTATTCATGTACGAATTAATTGTTCTACCATATTGTATTACTTTTGTCACTACCACTACTACTACTACTACCACTAGTGAACATCGAAATGGTACCTCACTAGTTGTTAGGTACCTCACTAGTATTCACCTCACTCTGAGCCTTTATATACCCTCTGTGTCCATGTATTGTTTGTAATGGCTTGATAAAGCTCCTGGAGAGCGAAACGTTGCCACAATAAATGTCACATTAGTTGCACTTGTGTCCTTTTACTTTACATATTGTCGGTAATTCTACCAACTTTATTTCAACTTGTCGGTTTTTCAAACCATTCATCACAAAGCTAATAGAATCCTTGGCTTCATATCAAGAAGCATAAGTAATAGGAGTCCTCAGGTTGTTCTTCAACTCTATATATCCTTGGTTAGGCCTCATTTAGATTATGCTGCACAGTTTTGGTCACCGTATTACAGAA
Source organism: Cherax quadricarinatus (assembly GCF_038502225.1). Classification (NCBI taxonomy): domain Eukaryota; kingdom Metazoa; phylum Arthropoda; class Malacostraca; order Decapoda; family Parastacidae; genus Cherax; species Cherax quadricarinatus. The sequence goes on from NC_091374.1 coordinate 16,594,819, forward strand.
TGGATATAAATGCTCTGGAAAATGTACAAAGGAGGATGACAAAGTTGATCCCATGTATCAGAAACCTTTCCTACGAGGATAGACTGAGGGCCCTGAATCTGCACTCTCTAGAAAGACGTAGAATTAGGGGGGATAAGATTGAGGTGTATAAATGGAAGACAGGAATAAATAAAGGGGATGTAAATAGTGTGCTGAAAATATCTAGCCTAGACAGGACTCGCAGCAATGGTTTTAAGTTGGAAAAATTCAGATTCAGGAAGGATATAGGAAAGTACTGGTTTGGTAATAGAGTTGTGGATGAGTGGAACAAACTCCCGAGTACAGTTATAGAGGCCAGAACGTTGTGTAACTTTATATAGGTTGGATAAATACATGAGTGGGTGTGGGTGGGTGTGAGTTGGACCTGATTAGCTTGTGCTACCAGGTCGGTTGCCGTGTTCCTCCCTTAAGTCAATGTGACCTGACCTGACTAGGTTGGGTGCATTGGCTTAAGCCGGTAGGAGACTTAGACCTGCCTAGCATGGGCCAGTAGGCCTGCTGCAGTGTTTCTTCGTTCTTATGTTATGTTCTTACTGAGGAAACGTTTCGCCAGCCATTGCTTTATCTTCTGTATTTGCCACTGGCTGGCGAAACGTTTCCTCAATAAAGATTCCCAAGTGTTAACATAAGAACATAAGAAAGAAGGAACACTGTAACAAGCCTACTGACCCATGCGAAGCAAGTCCATGTCCCCCCCACCGGATTAGTCCAATGACCCACCTAGTCAGGTCACTTCCACTTAAGGAAAGAGCACGGCATCAGACCTAGTAGCACAAGCTAGTCAGGTCCAACTCACAAGTGTTTCATTCCTCAGCGTATGTCTGCTTGCCAATAAAGTTACAATCTCCACTTTTGTTTTCCCCATTTAATCTGCTTGTATAAAGTTGAAAGAGAGAAACCATACCACGGGCGGGGATAGAACCCAGTGGTGGCGTGTACTTAGCTCAGTGGTGACGTGTACTTAGCTTAGTGGTGACGTGTACTTAGCTCTGTGAAGACCTGTTTGTGTGCTCTCTGTGAATCTGAACCAGGATGCCCTCTCTTGAGCAGCTTTACCAGCAGCTGAGAGAAGAACTCAGAGTTGCTAAACTGGAGATACGGCGATTAACGGAAGAGAACAAGAGGATTCGTAGTAATCCACCTGTTGTGAGTCCCCAGGTTAAGAGGGGAGCTTGGTCAGTGGCCGGGCAACATGGAACCAAGCTGAAGATTAAGAAAACGGTTGGAGAGGCAGAAACAACGAGAAACCAGAAGACTGCCGTGGAAACTTCCAACTCATTCTCGGTGCTACCTGACGAATGTGAGTGTTCTACTGGGAATGCCACAACGAGCACCAAGGAAGCATTGGCAGACGTGAGTGAGACATCCCTAGAAACCCCAACGAAGACCATCGAGAACGTCATGACGAATTCTACAAGTGGTGTAATGCTACCTGGCGAATGTGAGTCGACTACTCGGAGCATCACTACGGACGTCGCCAAGGAAGGTAAAAACATTGTTGTTGTTGGGGATAGCCAGATTAGGTACATGGATAGGGCATTCTGTTTGAAGGATAGGAGTAGGAGGCAGAGTGTGTGTTTTCCTGGGGCTGGGATGAAGGATATTGTTAGCCGTCTGGATGACATCATGAGAGGTAATGGGAGCAATCCTATTATCTGTCTCAGTGCTGGAGGCAACGATGTTGGCAGACGTAGGAGTGAGGACCTGATTAGCAGGTATAGGTCAGCAATAGAGATAATTAGGAAGAAGGGTGGCAAACCTGTCATATGTGGCATTTTGCCAAGGAGAGGAGTTGGAAATGAATGGTTGTCCAGAGCAATTGGTGTCAATTGCTGGCTGGACAAATACTGTAAGGAAAATGCGGTAACATTCATTGACAACTGGGACCTCTTCTATGGCAGAAATGACATGTATGCCAGGGATGGGGTTCACTTGTCTAGGTGTGGGGTGGGAGCACTGGCCAACGCAGTGGAGGGAGCTGTTAGGTCTTTAAACTAGGAATAGTTAGTGGTATGGGTTTTGGCGGGAAAACTGTGAAGTCGCAGGGTAGTAACATGAGTACTAGGAGAACTAGTAATAGGCAAAATGAGGAGGATATTGGAAAGCCAGTGGCACTAATTGACAATGACAGTAATAGGTTTAGTGGAATAACAGAAAGGAGCAGGAAGGGTAAAGAGATAGGAGGGTCATTAAATATTTATTACACAAATAGTCGCAGTGCTAGGAATAAGATGGACGAGTTGAGACTAGTTGCTAGTGCAGGTAACATAGATGTATTTGCCATTACTGAGACGTGGTTTAATTCAAAAAGTCGGGACATGCCTGCAGAATGTCACATTCAGGGTTTTAAATTGTTCCAAGTAGATAGAAGTATCGGGAAGGGGGGTGGGGTGGCATTGTATGTCCGAGATCGCTTGAACTGTTGCATAAAAACGGGTATTAAGTCTGAAGTAACACATACAGAGTCTGTTTGGATAGAATTTTCAGAGGGGCATGAAAAATTAATTTTAGGTGTGATATACCGTCCCCCAAATTTAGATAGGGACCAGGGGAGACTACTATGGGAGGAAATTGTTAGGGCCACAAGGCACGATAATGTAGTAATTCTAGGAGACTTTAACTTTAGTCATATTGATTGGAATTTCTTGACTGGGAATTTAGAATCATACGATTTCTTAGAAGTAGTTCAGGATTGTTTTTTGAAGCAGTTTGTGACAGAACCTACAAGGGGTAATAACCTGCTTGACTTAGTTCTGGCAAACAATGAATCCCTTGTTAATAATTTAGAAGTTTCAGAGGAACTGGGTGCTAGCGACCACAAATCAATTACATGTAGAATTGAATGGAAGTATGATAGTAGGGATAACTCAGTAACAGTCCCAGATTTTCGCTTAGCAGATTACGATGGGCTTAGAGAACACTTATCATCTGTTGACTGGGGTAACGAAGAGAGCTATCAATATGACAGTTTTCTGAACACAATACATGCTGCTCAAAGAACGTTTATCCCTTATAAGGAAATTAGATCAAATAGAAATGACCCAAAATGGATGAATAATAGGCTGAAATATCTACTAGGGCATAAGAAAGGAATTTGTAGGCGTATCAAAAGAGGCGAGGGTCATCTTATGAATCAGTATATTGATATTAAGAGGGACATTAAAAAGGGGATAAGAAAAGCTAAAAGGGACTATGAAATTAAAGTTGCTAGGGATTCTAAAACTAACCCAAAAAGTTTTTTCCAGGTCTATAGAACAAAAGTCAGAGATAAGATAGGTCCCCTTAAAAATAACTATGGGTATCTTACTGACAAAGAGAATGAAATGTGCTCGATTTTAAATAATTATTTTCTCTCGGTTTTTACACAGGAAGACACTAATAATATTCCGGTAATTAATTTTTATAGTGGATCAGAAGAAGATAAATTATGTAACATCACAGTCACTAGTGAAATGGTTGTGAAGCAGATAGACAGACTGAAGCAAAATAAGTCACCGGGTCCTGATGAGGTTTTTTCAAGGGTTCTAAAGGAATGCAAAATGGAAGTCTGTGAACCATTAACTAATATTTTTAATTTATCTCTTCAAACAGGTGCAGTGTCTGATATGTGGAAGATGGCTAATGTAATTCCTATTTTTAAAACAGGGGACAAGTCGTTACCGTCAAATTACCGCCCAATAAGCCTGACCTCAATTGTAGGCAAATTACTAGAGTCAATTATAGCTGAGATTATAAGAAGCCATCTCGATAAGCATAGCTTGATTAATGATACTCAGCATGGATTCACAAGAGGCCGGTCTTGTCTAACTAATTTATTAACTTTCTTCAGTAAAGCTTTTGAGGCTGTTGACCACGATAAAGAATTTGATATTGTTTACTTAGATTTTAGTAAGGCATTTGATAGAGTTCCGCACCAAAGACTGTTGGAGAAAGTAGCAGTTCATGGCATTGGGGGAAGGGTGCTCTCGTGGATCGAGTCATGGCTCACAGACAGGAAGCAAAGAGTGTCCATAAATGGGGTTAAATCCGAGTGGGGATCAGTAACAAGTGGCGTTCCACAGGGATCAGTCTTGGGCCCGTTGTTGTTTATAATATATATCAATGATCTTGATGAAGGAATTACTAGTGATATGAGCAAATTCGCCGATGACACGAAGATAGGTAGGATAATTGATTCAAACGTAGATGTTAGGGAACTTCAGGAGGATTTAGACAAACTCTACTCTTGGTCAGAAAAGTGGCAGATGCAGTTCAATGTAGATAAATGCAAGGTTCTGAAGCTCGGGAGTGTCCATAACCCTAGCACTTATAAGTTAAATAATGTAGAACTTAACCATACAGATTGCGAAAAGGACTTGGGGGTTATGGTAAGCAGCAACCTTAAACCAAGACAGCAATGCCTAAGCGTACGTAATAAGGCAAATAGATTACTGGGATTTATATCAAGAAGTGTAAGCAACAGAAGTCCAGAGGTCATACTGCAGCTTTATACATCATTAGTAAGGCCTCACCTAGATTATGCAGCTCAATTCTGGTCTCCATATTACAGAATGGACATAAATTCGTTAGAAAACATTCAGCGTAGGATGACTAAATTAATACATAGCATTAGAAATCTTCCTTATGAAGAAAGATTGAAGACTCTTAAGTTACATTCACTTGTTAGACGAAGAATGAGGGGAGACCTGATCGAAGTGTATAAGTGGAAGATAGGTATTAATAAAGGGGATATTAACAAGGTCTTGAGGATATCTCTCCAAGAGAGAACCCGCAGTAATGGATTTAAATTAGATAAGTTTAGATTTAGAAAGGACATAGGAAAGTATTGGTTTGGAAATAGGGTAGTAGATGAGTGGAACAGTCTACCTAGTTGGGTTATTGAGGCTAGGACTTTGGGTAGTTTCAAATTTAGGTTGGATAAATACATGAGTGGGATGGGTTGGATTTGAGTGGGACTTGCACATCAGAACTTATTTCTTGGGTAGCATTGTAAATTGGGTAGGTCAAATGTTTGTTAGTGGGATGAACTGTAAAGGACCTGCCTAGTATGGGCCAACAGGCCTGCTGCAGTGTTCCTCCTTTCTTATGTTCTTATGTTCTTATGTTCTAACCCGCGATCAGAGAGTATCAAAACTCCAGCCCGTCGCGTTAGCCACTGGACCAGCTAGCCACAATAAGATTCGTCAAACTAGATATATTTCTACACCATAGGAAGGTTAGCATAGGCCACCATTATGACCACAAATGCAAGTTTTTACAGACGAATCTCCAGCAAGCGTGGCCGTGACGAACTCTAGCTCAAGTCCCCTCAAAGCCGTTAACATGACTCACGAAATCGTAAGAACATAAGAACATAAGAAAGGAGGAACACTGCAGCAGGCCTGTTGGCCCATACTAGGCAGGTCCTTTAGAATTCATCCCACTAACAAACATTTGACCTACCCAATTTTCAATGCTACCCAAGAAATAAGCTCTGATGTGCAAGTCCCTCTCAAATCCAACCCTTCCCACTCATGTATTTATCCAACCTAAATTTGAAACTACACAAAGTCCTAGCCTCAATAACCCAACTAGGTAGACTGTTCCACTCATCAACTACCCTATTTCCAAACCAATACTTTCCTATGTCCTTTCTAAATCTAAACTTATCTTTGTGGCATGCAAAGAGTACGTAACCTTTATTCGGCGCATGGACACACCCTCATTTACAGGCTATCTCCCCCAACCAGCGAACCAGGTTGCTAAGAGTTGATGAAGGGGCCCCATCGTTCAACTAGTGACCAGGTTCTAGCCAATAAGAAGGTGGGATTGACAATCGCAGAGGTTATGTGGATACCGCTCTCCTGTCTGCCCTTGTCATTCCCACTCTAGAGCTGGTTGAAGCACGGTCTGCTATCTAGTGGCTTCTATTTCTGCCTTGCTTACCGTGGAGTGCACTATATTTATCACTGTACATAGTGTACATATTGCTGTTATAATTGGTGAAGGATAATATAAGTCTAAACTTTTTCTGCTGTGTTTATTTGCTCCCATTACACCTGGGATAACAGGCCCTTTGAAATCCTAGGTTGTAATATGGGTAGCCTGTCCGAGAGCTGGACTTAGAGAAACGGTTGAGCTTAGGGTGAAGCTTGTAGCAGGAACATTGTGTAGCTTGCTGTCTCGCTTCGCTTTACAAATTTTGCGTGTCAGTTGCTTATGATCAGCCTTGCTATTGGGTGATCGTTCAACAGCTCGCTACTAGCTTGTTCAGTGTGCTCGCTTCGCTACGGTCAATCTTGTGTGCAGTCGGCTTTGCTTGTATGCGTATTCTGCAATCGTACTGTGCATAGCTAAGCGTGTTCTGCAAATTAACGTGTTACGTTGGGGTATTCGTACTGTGCATAGCGAATAACTTATGCCACCTAGACGAGTCAGACGCCTGGTGTCGGCATATACTTTGCATAACCTACCTAAATTGTCTCTACAGCGTTGTTGGCAAATTGCTCGTTCCATTGGCATTCCCTATAAACGCACTCTCACAGCTGCGCAACTGCGTTCACTTATTGCTGACATACTTATTGAAGAAGAGATGGCACATCAAACTCCTCCCTCTACGGGAGCTGGGGCAAAAACTACTATGTTCTCGCATGAGGAAGATGATATACCTACGGAGCAAAATGGTCAGTATAGTGCAGCTGGGTTGTCTCAGGGTGAATCAGCGTCGTTGGCACTTGAGCTGGCAAAAATCAATCTTGAGCAAACTAGGGAACAGAGAGCATTCGCAAGGGAAGAATTTGATAGGGAAAGAGAAAGGAGGCAGTTTTCGCATTCTGTAAACGATTTCAGTTTACAAAAAGCAGTACAGCTTGTTCCCCGCTTCAATGAGGCCGAACCAGAGCAATTTTTCGAAAGCTTCGAAAATCAGGCTCGAGCCTTGAGGTGGCCGGAACAGCACTGGGCAGCGTTGGTTCATACAGCATTATTGGGTAAGGCACAGGAATTTACGTCGGTATTAACTGACGCTGAATTCTCTGATTATCAAGTAGTGAAGACCACAGTGTTGGGAGCATATACATGTATCCCAACTAAATATCGTAAGACCTTCAAATTGAACAGGCGGCAGCTTGGTCAATCCCTGGTGGACTTTGTGAGACAGCAAACCAAAGCTTTTACCAGCTGGTATAAAGCGAGTGGTGTCTCTAACTTTGAGGAGCTGGTGCAGCTTATTCTGATTGATAACCTGCTGGAGTCGGTGGGACCAGAGGTTCGTGTCTTTCTGCAGGATCGTGACTTAACCACTGCATTGGAGGCGGCCAGGTTGGCTGATACCTTCGAAACGAACCGCTCCTTGTCCGAGCGGTCCTGTCTCTCTTTTCAACAGTCTGGCGTGAGCAGAGATCGACAACATTGGAGAATGAAGTGCCAGCCGGAGGGAGAGCGTCTACGTCATCCAAATAAGTCACCTGGTGAGCCACGCTTCTCAACATATGGTCCCCCTGCGGAGAGGCAAACTACTTATGGAGCATCTCGACAACAATATCCAGAGAGGCACCAGCCAGAACGACACCACTTGCAACGTCATCAGGGAGTAAAGGGCAAGCCTGTCGTCTGCTTCAGATGCAATAAAGTAGGTCACATCAGTTCCAACTGCCCCCAAAAACCTCAACCCATCGGGAAAATCTCTAATATCCCTAGTAACATGTCCCCTAGAGAAGTAGAAAAAGGTATGGCCCCTTATTATTGCGAAAGTCTTATTTCCCTTCAGGAAAACTCAGAACCAACTAAAGTAAATACCTTTAGAGATACTGGAGCATATTGCTCACTTGTCAGAGAAGGAATATTACCCCTTTCAGAGAATACTTCCTTGAATTCCTCAGTTTTATTGGAAGCTTACGGAGGAGCTATATATTCAGTTCCTTTGCATAAAATTTATGTACAGTGCAAATATTACACTGGGTACTTGACTGTAGGTATCTCAAAAGGATTTCCCATGAAAAATGCCATGTTATTACTGGGTAATAACATTACTACTGTTACTTCGTGTCCTGAACCTATAATGATTAATGCTTCTCCGGTGTTGGCCATAACTCGGGCAACTTCCCAAGGGTTGTCTGGGGAGAATGTTGACCTATCCTTGGACGACTCCGATCTCGGAATAGCCACGTTGTTTTATGAGACACACCGGCCGGAGTCTCGTAAATCAAGTGAACAGACCCCGATCAAGCCTTCCTATTCCCAGGTTGCAGGATTACCAGATGTCTCTGTTTCCATGCCCGAGGGACTGTCCTTCCGGGAGGAACAACGAAAGGACCCTTCTTTAAAATTCGCTTTTGAGGCAGCCATGGGTAAATCCTCTTGGGGTCATCCAGTCAAGTATGAAGTTAAAAATGATTATTTGGTTTGCACTGAGACTGGTAAGGAGAAAGAGGGCCGGCAATTATACGACAGGTTAGTGGTTCCAACCAAGTATAGACCTCAGATATTAAATATAGCTCATAATACGTCATCAGGAGGTCACTTAGGAATTACAAAAACCTTGTATAGAATCACAAAAGAATTTTATTGGCCAAAATTAAAGAAAGATGTGAAGAATCATATTAGGTGTTGCCGAGAATGTCAGCAAGTTGGAAAACCTGGACATTCCATTAAACCTGCACCTCTCCAACCCATACCTGCTGATGGAGAACCTTTTGCAGATTTAATTATAGATTGTGTAGGTCCACTACCTAAGTCAAAGTCTGGAAATCAGTATTTATTTACAATTATGGATAAAGTAACCAGATATCCTGAAGCGATCCCAATGCGTAGTATCAATACTAAAGCTATTCTCAAAGCTTTAACAAAATTCATTTCTTGTTTTGGCATTCCTAAAACTATACAAAGTGATCAAGGTACTAACTTCACTGCCAAAGCATTTAGGGAAGTATTAACTAGGTTAGGGATAATTCACAACTTACCCACTGCCTATCACCCTCAGTCCCAAGGCGCCTTGGAAAGATTCCACCAAACATTAAAAACAATGATGAGAAGTTTTTGCATGCACTTTCCGACAGATTGGGATGAATCTCTACCTTTGTTGCTGTTCTCAGTACGAGAGACGGTGCAAGAGTCTACAGGGTATAGTCCGTTTGAGCTGATCTTTGGGCACAATGTACGAGGTCCTCTTCGGGTGCTCAAAGAAGGATGGATGGGAGAAGACGTAAGCTCAGCACTCTACAACCCGTCTTCAAGGTTGCAGGTGGCACGTGAGTTGGCCACGGCTAACCTAAAGACAGCTCAAAGTAAGATGAAACAGAGGTATGACAGAAGTGCACAATTCCGCTCCTTCCATCCAGGAGACAAGGTGTTGGTGCAGGAACCTATACCTGGCCACACCTTGAAAGCTAGATATACGGGACCTATGCAGATTGTAAGTAGATTATCTGATTTAAATTATGTGGTAGCTCCCATTGATAAGACCTCAAAAACAAAAACTTACCACATTAATCAAATCAAGGCCTTTCATACACCAGATAAAGTCCCAGTAATGACTCTGTCCTCTACCTCTGAGGACGACTCTGACTCTTTGCACTCTATCTCTGAAATTAATACTAAACTTTCAAATTCTGTCCTCCTCAAGGATCCTAGCCCGTTAATGGATGGATTATCTGAAATACAAGCAACCAATTTAACTGAGCTTCTACAGTCATATCCTAATATTTTTTCGGATGTGCCGAAAAAATGTACGTTAGGTTACCATGATGTAGATGTGGGAAAATCTAAACCAATTAAACTCTCCCCCTACAGAGCTAATCCTGAAAAGCAAAGGCTACTTCAGCAGGAAGTAGACTTCTTGTTAGAACATGGTTTAGTGGAGGAGTCATCTAGTCCATGGGCTTCACCGTGCATCCTAGTAAAAAAGGCTGATGGAGGGTTTCGTATGTGCACAGACTACCGTAAAGTGAACGAGGTCACAATCACAGATGCTTACCCTCTTCCTCGTCTGGATGACGTAATTGACTTTGTGGGTAAGGCTACTTTTGTGTCCAAATTAGATCTCCTTAAAGGTTACTATCAGGTACCTTTGACAGATAAGGCGAAGGAAATCTCTGCCTTCGTGATTCCAGGAGGTCATTATCAGTATACAGTTACCCCCTTCGGAATGAAAAATTCCCCCTCTTCATTCCAGAAACTCATCCATCAGGCTATTAAAGGACTTGAAGGCACGGCAGCATACCTAGATGATATTGTTGTGGTGTCTGATACTTGGGATCAACACCTACTTAGACTTAAAGCTCTGTTTGAGACCTTTAAGAATTCCCAATTAACAGTTAATTTATCTAAATCTTCCTTTGGCCAGGCCACTATCACTTTTCTAGGCCATGAAGTAGGTAGTGGTAATGTTGCACCTAAACTTGCTAAAGTTCTTTCGATTAAAGAATATCCAGTTCCTCGTGATAGGAAATCTCTTCAACGTTTCCTAGGCATGATAGGATTTTACAGAAGATTCTGTAAGAATTTCTCAGATATTGTAGCCCCTCTTACCTCTCTTACCAGTCATAAAGTTCCCTTTAATTGGACGTCAGATTGTAACACTGCTTTTAATAAAGCAAAAAGATTATTGTGCTCTGCACCCATTCTCCTGTCTCCAGACTTCTCCAAACCTTTTTCATTACAGGTTGATGCTTGTGAGTCTGGGGTTGGGGCAGTACTATTACAAATCGGGAACAAGGAGTTGCAGCCTGTAGCATACTTTTCAGCCAAGTTCCAGCCACATCAGAGAGCTTACTCTACCATTGAAAAAGAAGCCCTCGCGCTGGTACTGGCTTTGGAACATTTCGATGTTTATGTGGGCCAGACATCGCAGGTGGTCACAGTCTACAGTGATCACAACCCGTTAGTCTATCTCCAAGCCATGAAGAATCACAACACAAGGCTTATGCGTTGGACGCTCAGGCTGCAGCCCTATAACCTGAAAATAAATTATATTGCCGGCAAAGAAAATGTGTTGGCAGACTCTTTGTCAAGAGTCTAGTTTAATATTTTATTTAGGTTAGGATGTATTTGTGGTAAAACCCCTTTCAAGCTCTTTTTTTTTATCCCCTGATGTGGGGTTTTTTTTTTAGTGAGGGGATACGGGCTACCGTCCGCTTGTATCTTGGACCTATGTTGGCCTATCTGACTGCTGTCCCACTCTGAGTTTAGGGTTTGGCTTTTGGTCACTAGGAAAGCTGAGCTCTATCTAAGAGTTGGATGGTGGAGAGGATAGGCGGTCCCATTATTTGGTGCCATGGCGGCACGGTTACCACTGGGAGGTGGCAGCCTAATCCTGAGCCTTCTCGGGGGTGGGGGTGTGGCATGCAAAGAGTACGTAACCTTTATTCGGCGCATGGACACACCCTCATTTACAGGCTATCTCCCCCAACCAGCGAACCAGGTTGCTAAGAGTTGATGATGGGGCCCCATCGTTCAACTAGTGACCAGGTTCTAGCCAATAAGAAGGTGGGATTGACAATCGCAGAGGTTATGTGGATACCGCTCTCCTGTCTGCCCTTGTCATTCCCACTCTAGAGCTGGTTGAAGCACGGTCTGCTATCTAGTGGCTTCTATTTCTGCCTTGCTTACCGTGGAGTGCACTATATTTATCACTGTACATAGTGTACATATTGCTGTTATAATTGGTGAAGGATAATATAAGTCTAAACTTTTTCTGCTGTGTTTATTTGCTCCCATTACACCTGGGATAACAGGCCCTTTGAAATCCTAGGTTGTAATAGCTATGAGAGCACCCTCCCCCCAATGCCATGAGCTGCTACTTTCTTCAACAGTCTTTGGTGCGGAACTCTATCAAATGCCTTACTAAAATCTAAGTAAACAATATCAAATTCTTTATCGTGGTCAACAGCCTCAAAAGCTTTACTGAAGAAAGTTAATAAATTAGTTAGACAAGACCGGCCTCTTGTGAATCCATGCTGAGTATCATTAATCAAGCTATGCTTATCGAGATGGCTTCTTATAATCTCAGCTATAATTGATTCTAGCAACTTGCCTACAATTGAGGTCAGGCTTATTGGGCGGTAATTTGACGGTAACGACTTGTCCCCTGTTTTAAAAATAGGAATTACATTAGCCATCTTCCACATATCAGACACTACACCTGTTTGAAGAGATAAATTAAAAATATTAGTTAATGGTTCACAGACTTCCATTTTGCATTCCTTAAGAACCCTTGAAAAAACCTCATCAGGACCCGGTGACTTATTTTGCTTCAGTCGGTCTATCTGCTTCGCAACCATTTCACTAGTGACTGTGATGTTACATAATTTATCTTCTTCTGATCCACTATAAAAATTAATTACCGGAATATTATTAGTGTCTTCCTGTGTAAAAACCGAGAGAAAATAATTATTTAAAATCGAGCACATTTCATTCTCTTTGTCAGTAAGATGCCCATAGTTATTTTTAAGGGGACCTATCTTATCTCTGACTTTTGTTCTATATACCTGGAAAAAACTTTTTGGATTAGTTTTAGAATCCCTAGCAACTTTAATTTCATAGTCCCTTTTAGCTTTTCTTATCCCCTTTTTAATGTCCCTCTTAATGTCAATATACTGATTCATAAGATGACCCTCGCCTCTTTTGATACGCCTATAAATTCCTTTCTTAAGCCCTAGTAGATATTTCAGCCTATTATTCATCCATTTAGGGTCATTTCTATTTGATCTAATTTCCTTATAAGGGATAAACGTTCTTTGAGCAGCATGTATTGTGTTCAGAAAACTGTCATATTGATAGCTCTCTTCGTTACCCCAGTCAACAGATGATAAGTGTTCTCTAAGCCCATCGTAATCTGCTAAGCGAAAATCTGGAACTGTTACTGAGTTATCCCTATCATACTTCCATTCAATTCTAAATGTAATTGATTTGTGGTCGCTAGCACCCAGTTCCTCTGAAACTTCTAAATTATTAACAAGGGATTCATTGTTTGCCAGAACTAAGTCAAGCAGGTTATTTCCCCTTGTAGGTTCTGTCACAAACTGCTTCAAAAAACAATCCTGAACTACTTCTAAGAAATCGTATGATTCTAAATTCCCAGTCAAGAAATTCCAATCAATATGACTAAAGTTAAAGTCTCCTAGAATTACTACATTATCGTGCCTTGTGGCCCTAGCAATTTCCTCCCATAGTAGTCTCCCCTGGTCCCTATCTAAATTTGGGGGGACGGTATATCACACCTAAAATTAATTTTTCATGCCCCTCTGAAAATTCTATCCAAACAGACTCTGTATGTGTTACTTCAGACTTAATACCCGTTTTTATGCAACAGTTCAAGCGATCTCAGACATACAATGCCACCCCACCCCCCTTCCCGATACTTCTATCTACTTGGAACAATTTAAAACCTGAATGTGACATTCTGCAGGCATGTCCCGACTTTTTGAATTAAACCACGTCTCAGTAATGGCAAATACATCTATGTTACCTGCACTAGCAACTAGTCTCAACTCGCCCATCTTATTCCTAGCACTGCAACTATTTGTGTAATAAACTTTTAATGACCCTCCTCTCTCTTTACCCTTCCTGCTTTTTTCTATTATTCCACTAAACCTATTACTGTCCTTGTCAATTAGTGCCACTGGCTTTCCAATATCCACCTCATTTTGCCTATTACTAGTTCTCCTAGTACTCATATTACTACCCTGCGACTTCACGCAGAAACCCATACCACTAACTAATCCTAGTTTAAAGTCCTAACAACCCCCTCAACTGAGTTAGCAAGAAAACCCACACCTGCCCTGGATAAGTGAACCCCATCCCTGGCATACATGTCATTTCGGCCATAGAAGTTGTCCCAGTTGTCAATGAATGGTACTGCATTATCCTTACAGTGTTTATCCAGCCAACAATTAATACCAATTGCCTAACAGGTGGAGGGGCAAAAATGCCACATATAACAGCCCCCTTCCCAAGTAATCATGCCCATAGCTGTCCAGGAACTTCTAACCAGTCTCACCCACGCTACCAACATCAATAGTTTCCAGCACTGAAGCCAAATAGATTGATCCCATTACTGTTCATGATGTTGTCAAGCCGGCTAACAATGTCCCATCCCAGCCCCAGGAAAGCATACCCTTGTCTCCTACCTGTCCTTCAAGAATGCCCATCCATGTATCTAACCTGGCTATCCCTAAATAACAACAAATATTCTTACTTTCCTTGTTGTCGTTCGTCGTGACGATCCCAGTAGTAGACTCACGTGGAGGAGCTCCCACAGCAGTCTCTTTTCTCATCGCTCTCTGGCTTCTCCATCTGCCCTCTGAGGAGAGAGGGAGGGATCGTCAACCCTGTCGTCCCCTTCGCTGTCCAGCCACTGACCACGATCCCTCTGACCTGGAGGACTGAAACAGGAGGACTACTACGAATCCTCCTTTGCTTTCGGACAATGCCGCAACAACATGCTGCCTCAAGCACCCTTCCTAAGTTGCTGGTAAAGGTTCTGGGATGGGAGGCATCTGTTCAACTCATATATATATATATATATATATATATATATATATATATATATATATATATATATATACATATATATATATATATATATATATATATATATATATATTAATATATATACATAAAATAATATATATATATATATATATACATATACACGGGAGCAAACAAGACACTTCTTCACAGAGTTAAGTACAGGTCAGCACTCAAAGTACAGGTAATGACACGATTGCAAACAATCATACCACGGGCGTAGATAGAACCCGCGACCAGAGAGTCTCAAAACTCCAGACCGTCGCGATAGCCACTTGCAATCGTGTCATTACGATTTCTCGAGTCTTGAAAGAGAGATGTATTTCCATCCCGTTCTCGATTTTTTTTTAAATTTGTCTTCGTTCCTACTTAAATTCGTATATTTTGAAGATTAACAAGAAAATTGCTCCTTAAACGATTTACTGTAATAACTCCTGACTACGTAGGTGCCGTCTGGAGTGACTGTGAATGTTAACTTACTGGTTCATTGTCCTTCGTTGTGTGTTTACTCGCTTAATTGTGGTTGTAGGGGTCGATTCACAGCTCCTGGCCCGTGTTTGTGTGTGGCAAAACATCATATTTACATGACTCCCAGACTATAAGGAGAAAAGAGAGTAGATTACCGCCCCATCACACGAGGCTTCGCTCTCTTTGACGACGTCTCCTCAGAGTAAAGATCATTCCCTCTCCTCCATAAACAAGAGGCTCTCGAGGACCACCTCCATCTGGTGTTGGCTTCGAGTAGCTCCTTGATGAAAGCCTCGGTGGGCTGAGCTACTTCAAGGGTGACCCTAGCGTGATCTATCTCTGTCCCGTCACTAACCTCTTGTCACACGACTGAGACACCTGCAGAGCTCTTGGCTCTTGCTCGAGGGCTCTTGATATTCTTCTCCCCTCGGTTTTTATTGCTTCATCTCTTTCTCACCTACTGCATCTCCTCTTTCTTTTTTTTGCATTTCCCCCCCCCTCTCTCTCTCTCATGCTCACGAAATCATAACACGACTGTAAACAAACTTAGGAACGGGTGGTGTTCGAACCCATGTCCAGTGAGTCGTAAAACTCACTCGCCGTGGGCTCAAATCCCACCAGTTCCGTGGTTTCCTCTCTCTCATTTTTCTTAACCTCTGTAAATGTTTATTTCTTATTCTTTTACAATTTTTCTTTCCGTTGTTTTCTCATCTCTTTCTCACATATTTTATCTCTTTCTCACTGCACTTTCCTCATCTCTTTTTTCTGATTGTTTACTCAATGTTTCTTTAACACGTTTCTCCTTTTCCTTATCTTTTATCTTAATTCATCTAAACTTTCTTTTATATTTTACATTTTCTGTCCACTAAAATGTTTTATGTGAATGTGACCTGACCTGACTAGGTTAGGGCATTGGCTTAAGCCGGTAGGAGACTTGGACCTGCCTCGCATGGGCCAGTATGCCTGCTGCAGCGTTCCTTCTTTTTTATGTTCCTTAAAAATCGAGTCAATCTCACTTTAGCTCATCAAATTCCTGTCACATTTCCCGTCAGTCTCCCATAAACTGCCAACTTAGCTAACATTCTGTGTACTTTCTTGGCTAATTTCTTAGAATACGTTGAGGCAAATCAGTCTAGCTTATGTTACGTCTGAATATGTTAGGATTGATTAGGCTTGGTATGGATTATTTAGGATAGGTTTGTATAG
Source organism: Cherax quadricarinatus (assembly GCF_038502225.1). Taxonomy (NCBI): domain Eukaryota; kingdom Metazoa; phylum Arthropoda; class Malacostraca; order Decapoda; family Parastacidae; genus Cherax; species Cherax quadricarinatus. The sequence goes on from NC_091374.1 coordinate 16,611,037, forward strand.
GTTACGTTTTTGTCTGGTTATGATGTGTTAGGTTAGACTAGGATTAGTCTGTTTTGGTATGGATTATTTAGGCTAGGATAGAGGAGCATACGACGACGTTTCGGTCCGACTTAGACCATTTACAAAGACACACTGGTCCAAGTCGGACCGAAACGTCATCGTAAGCTATTTTCTCCTATGTTCGGGTTATTTGTGTATTGTTCCAGTCACGGTATTGTGACTTGTTATTTATGTATAGTTTAGGTTTGGATTCCACTGGCCAGCTTGGGATACCACTGGCCAGCTTGGCATATCACTGGCCAGCTTGGCATATCACTGGCCAGCTTGGGATACCACTGGCCAGCTTGGCATATCACTGGCCAGCTTGGCATATCACTGGCCAGCTTGGCATATCACTGCCCAGCTTGGAATATCACTGGCCAGCTTGGCATATCACTGGCCAGCTTGGCATATCACTGGCCAGCTTGGCATATCACTGGCCAGCTTGGGATATCACTGGCCAGCTTGGGATATCACTGGCCAGCTTGGGATATCACTGGCCAGCTTGGGATATCACTGGCCAGCTTGGCATATCACTGGCCAGCTTGGCATATCACTGGCCAGCTTGGGATACCACTGGCCAGCTTGGGATACCACTGACCAGCTTGGGATACCACTGGCCAGCTTGGGATACCACTGACCAGCTTGGGATACCACTGACCAGCTTGGGATACCACTGGCCAGCTTGGGATACCACTGGCCAGCTTGGGATACCACTGGCCAGCTTGGGATACCACTGGCCAGTTTGGGATACCACTTACCAGCTTGGGATACCACTGACCAGCTTGGGATACCACTGGCCAGTTTGGGATACCACTGGCCAGCTTGGGATACCACTGGCCAGCTTGGGATACCACTGGCCAGCTTGGGATACCACTGGCCAGCCTGGGATACCACTGGCCAGCTTGGGACTCCACCGGCCAGCTCTGGATTCTTTTGCTAAGGTCGAGGTTAGATCGCCATCTATGAAGGAATTTAAACTAAGTAACAATAACATTAATAAGAACATAAGAACATAAGAATGTAGGAACACTGCAGAAGGCCTACTGGCCCATACGAGGCAGGTCCTTATCAAAACGACATCTACCTAAAGCTACTCAAGAAACAACTCCCGCACCCCCCAACACCAATCAAACCCAGCCCCTCCCACTCATATATTTGTCTAGTCTCTTCTTAAAGCTACCCAAGGTCCTAGCCTCTATCACCCCACTGGGAAGACTGTTCCACGCATCTACAACTCTGTTAGAAAACCAGTACTTACCTATGTCCTTTCTAAATCTAAATTTATCCAACTTAAATCCATTATTCCTGGTTCTTACCTGGTTCGACACCCTCAGTACCTTATTAATGTCTCCCTTGTTTATGCCCGTCATCCACTTATACACTTCAATGATATCTCCCCTCATTCTACGCCTCTCCAGAGAGTGCAGATTTAAGGCTTTAAGTCTATCTTCATACGGGAGGTTCCTTACACAGTAAATCATTTTAGTCATTTTTCTCTGTATGTTCTCTAATGAGTCTATGTCCATCCTGTAGTAAGGGGACCAAAACTGAGCAGCATAATCTAAATGAGGCCTCACTAGTGATGTATAGAGCTGTAAAATAACTTTTGGACTTCTGTTACTTATACTTCTTGAGATAAATCCAGGTGTAGTGTCTGATATGTGGAAGATGGCTAATGTGGTGATGTGGTGATGTGTACTTAGCTCAGTGGTGATGTGTACTTAGCTCAGTGGTGATGTGTACTTAGCTCAGTGGTGATGTGTACTTAGCTCAGTGGTGATGTGTACTTAGCCAGTGGTGATGTGTACTTAGCTCAGTGGTGATGTGTACTTAGCTCAGTGGTGATGTGTACTTAGCTCAGTGGTGATGTGTACTTAGCTCAGTGGTGATGTGTACTTAGCTCAGTGGTGATGTGTACTTAGCTCAGTGGTGATGTGTACTTAGCTCAGTGGTGATGTGTACTTAGCCAGTGGTGATGTGTACTTAGCCAGTGGTGATGTGTACTTAGCTCAGTGGTGATGTGTACTTAGCTCAGTGGTGATGTGTACTTAGCTCAGTGGTGATGTGTACTTAGCTCAGTGGTGATGTGTACTTAGCTCAGTGGTGATGTGTACTTAGCTCAGTGGTGATGTGTACTTAGCTCAGTGGTGATGTGTACTTAGCTCAGTGGTGATGTGTACTTAGCTCAGTGGTGATGTGTACTTAGCTCAGTGGTGATGTGTACTTAGCTCAGTGGTGATGTGTACTTAGCTCAGTGGTGATGTGTACTTAGCTCAGTGGTGATGTGTACTTAGCTCAGTGGTGATGTGTACTTAGCTCAGTGGTGATGTGTACTTAGCTCAGTGGTGATGTGTACTTAGCTCAGTGGTGATGTGTACTTAGCTCAGTGGTGATGTGTACTTAGCTCAGTGGTGATGTGTACTTAGCTCAGTGGTGATGTGTACTTAGCTCAGTGGTGATGTGTACTTAGCTCAGTGGTGATGTGTACTTAGCCAGTGGTGATGTGTACTTAGCCAGTGGTGATGTGTACTTAGCCAGTGGTGATGTGTACTTAGCTCAGTGGTGATGTGTACTTAGCTCAGTGGTGATGTGTACTTAGCTCAGTGGTGATGTGTACTTAGCTCAGTGGTGATGTGTACTTAGCCAGTGGTGATGTGTACTTAGCTCAGTGGTGATGTGTACTTAGCTCAGTGGTGATGTGTACTTAGCTCAGTGGTGATGTGTACTTAGCCAGTGGTGATGTGTACTTAGCTCAGTGGTGATGTGTACTTAGCTCAGTGGTGATGTGTACTTAGCTCAGTGGTGATGTGTACTTAGCCAGTGGTGATGTGTACTTAGCTCAGTGGTGATGTGTACTTAGCTCAGTGGTGATGTGTACTTAGCTCAGTGGTGATGTGTACTTAGCTCAGTGGTGATGTGTACTTAGCTCAGTGGTGATGTGTACTTAGCTCAGTGGTGATGTGTACTTAGCTCAGTGGTGATGTGTACTTAGCTCAGTGGTGATGTGTACTTAGCTCAGTGGTGACGTGTACTCCTCAGTGGTGACGTGTACTTAGCTCTGTGAAGACCTGTTTGTGTGCTCTCTGTGAATCTGAACCAGGATGCCCTCTCTTGAGCAGCTTTACCAGCAGCTGAGAGAAGAACTCAGAGTTGCTAAACTGGAGATACGGCGATTAACGGAGGAGAACAAGAGGATTCGTAGTAATCCACCTGTTGTGAGTCCCCAGGTTAAGAGGGGAGCTTGGTCAGTGGCCGGGCAACATGGAACCAAGCTGAAGATTAAGAAAACGGTTGGAGAGGCAGAAACAACGAGAAACCAGAAGACTGCCGTGGAAACTTCCAACTCATTCTCGGTGCTACCTGACGAATGTGAGTGTTCTACTGGGAATGCCACAACGAGCACCAAGGAAGCATTGGCAGACGTGAGTGAGACATCCCTAGAAACCCCAACGAAGACCATCGAGAACGTCATGACGAATTCTACAAGTGGTGTAATGCTACCTGGCGAATGTGAGTCGACTACTCGGAGCATCACTACGGACGACGCCAAGGAAGGTAAAAACATTGTTGTTGTTGGGGATAGCCAGATTAGGTACATGGATAGGGCATTCTGTTTGAAGGATAGGAGTAGGAGGCAGAGAGTATGTTTTCCTGGGGCTGGGATGAAGGATATTGTTAGCCGTCTGGATGACATCATGAGAGGTAATGGGAGCAATCCTATTATCTGTCTCAGTGCTGGAGGCAACGATGTTGGCAGACGTAGGAGTGAGGACCTGATTAGCAGGTATAGGTCAGCAATAGAGATAATTAGGAAGAAGGGTGGGAAACCTGTCATATGTGGCATTTTGCCAAGGAGAGGAGTTGGAAATGAATGGTTGTCCAGAGCAATTGGTGTCAATTGCTGGCTGGACAAATACTGTAAGGAAAATGCGGTAACATTCATTGACAACTGGGACCTCTTCTATGGCAGAAATGACATGTATGCCAGGGATGGGGTTCACTTGTCTAGGTGTGGGGTGGGAGCACTGGCCAACGCAGTGGAGGGAGCTGTTAGGTCTTTAAACTAGGAATAGTTAGTGGTATGGGTTTTGGCGGGAAAACTGTGAAGTCGCAGGGTAGTAACATGAGTACTAGGAGAACTAGTAATAGGCAAAATGAGGAGGATATTGGAAAGCCAGTGGCACTAATTGACAATGACAGTAATAGGTTTAGTGGAATAACAGAAAGGAGCAGGAAGGGTAAAGAGATAGGAGGGTCATTAAATATTTATTACACAAATAGTCGCAGTGCTAGGAATAAGATGGACGAGTTGAGACTAGTTGCTAGTGCAGGTAACATAGATGTATTTGCCATTACTGAGACGTGGTTTAATTCAAAAAGTCGGGACATGCCTGCAGAATGTCACATTCAGGGTTTTAAATTGTTCCAAGTAGATAGAAGTATCGGGAAGGGGGGTGGGGTGGCATTGTATGTCCGAGATCGCTTGAACTGTTGCATAAAAACGGGTATTAAGTCTGAAGTAACACATACAGAGTCTGTTTGGATAGAATTTTCAGAGGGGCATGAAAAATTAATTTTAGGTGTGATATACCGTCCCCCAAATTTAGATAGGGACCAGGGGAGACTACTATGGGAGGAAATTGTTAGGGCCACAAGGCACGATAATGTAGTAATTCTAGGAGACTTTAACTTTAGTCATATTGATTGGAATTTCTTGACTGGGAATTTAGAATCATACGATTTCTTAGAAGTAGTTCAGGATTGTTTTTTGAAGCAGTTTGTGACAGAACCTACAAGGGGTAATAACCTGCTTGACTTAGTTCTGGCAAACAATGAATCCCTTGTTAATAATTTAGAAGTTTCAGAGGAACTGGGTGCTAGCGACCACAAATCAATTACATGTAGAATTGAATGGAAGTATGATAGTAGGGATAACTCAGTAACAGTCCCAGATTTTCGCTTAGCAGATTACGATGGGCTTAGAGAACACTTATCATCTGTTGACTGGGGTAACGAAGAGAGCTATCAATATGACAGTTTTCTGAACACAATACATGCTGCTCAAAGAACGTTTATCCCTTATAAGGAAATTAGATCAAATAGAAATGACCCAAAATGGATGAATAATAGGCTGAAATATCTACTAGGGCATAAGAAAGGAATTTATAGGCGTATCAAAAGAGGCGAGGGTCATCTTATGAATCAGTATATTGACATTAAGAGGGACATTAAAAAGGGGATAAGAAAAGCTAAAAGGGACTATGAAATTAAAGTTGCTAGGGATTCTAAAACTAACCCAAAAAGTTTTTTCCAGGTCTATAGAACAAAAGTCAGAGATAAGATAGGTCCCCTTAAAAATAACTATGGGCATCTTACTGACAAAGAGAATGAAATGTGCTCGATTTTAAATAATTATTTTCTCTCGGTTTTTACACAGGAAGACACTAATAATATTCCGGTAATTAATTTTTATAGTGGATCAGAAGAAGATAAATTATGTAACATCACAGTCACTAGTGAAATGGTTGTGAAGCAGATAGACAGACTGAAGCAAAATAAGTCACCGGGTCCTGATGAGGTTTTTTCAAGGGTTCTAAAGGAATGCAAAATGGAAGTCTGTGAACCATTAACTAATATTTTTAATTTATCTCTTCAAACAGGTGCAGTGTCTGATATGTGGAAGATGGCTAATGTAATTCCTATTTTTAAAACAGGGGACAAGTCGTTACCGTCAAATTACCGCCCAATAAGCCTGACCTCAATTGTAGGCAAATTACTAGAGTCAATTATAGCTGAGATTATAAGAAGCCATCTCGATAAGCATAGCTTGATTAATGATACTCAGCATGGATTCACAAGAGGCCGGTCTTGTCTAACTAATTTATTAACTTTCTTCAGTAAAGCTTTTGAGGCTGTTGACCACGATAAAGAATTTGATATTATTTACTTAGATTTTAGTAAGGCATTTGATAGAGTTCCGCACCAAAGACTGTTGAAGAAAGTAGCAGCTCATGGCATTGGGGGAAGGGTGCTCTCGTGGATCGAATCATGGCTCACAGACAGGAAGCAAAGAGTGTCCATAAATGGGGTTAAATCCGAGTGGGGATCAGTAACAAGTGGCGTTCCACAGGGATCAGTCTTGGGCCCGTTGTTGTTTATAATATATATCAATGATCTTGATGAAGGAATTACTAGTGATATGAGCAAATTCGCCGATGACACGAAGATAGGTAGGATAATTGATTCAAACGTAGATGTTAGGGAACTTCAGGAGGATTTAGACAAACTCTACTCTTGGTCAGAAAAGTGGCAGATGCAGTTCAATGTAGATAAATGCAAGGTTCTGAAGCTCGGGAGTGTCCATAACCCTAGCACTTATAAGTTAAATAATGTAGAACTTAACCATACAGATTGCGAAAAGGACTTGGGGGTTATGGTAAGCAGCAACCTTAAACCAAGACAGCAATGCCTAAGCGTACGTAATAAGGCAAATAGATTACTGGGATTTATATCAAGAAGTGTAAGCAACAGAAGTCCAGAGGTCATACTGCAGCTTTATACATCATTAGTAAGGCCTCACCTAGATTATGCAGCTCAATTCTGGTCTCCATATTACAGAATGGACATAAATTCGTTAGAAAACATTCAGCGTAGGATGACTAAATTAATACATAGCATTAGAAATCTTCCTTATGAAGAAAGATTGAAGACTCTTAAGTTACATTCACTTGTTAGACGAAGAATGAGGGGAGACCTGATCGAAGTGTATAAGTGGAAGATAGGTATTAATAAAGGGGATATTAACAAGGTCTTGAGGATATCTCTCCAAGAGAGAACCCGCAGTAATGGATTTAAATTAGATAAGTTTAGATTTAGAAAGGACATAGGAAAGTATTGGTTTGGAAATAGGGTAGTAGATGAGTGGAACAGTCTACCTAGTTGGGTTATTGAGGCTAGGACTTTGGGTAGTTTCAAATTTAGGTTGGATAAATACATGTACTTAACTCTGTGAAGAAGTGTCTTGTTTGCTCCCGTGGACTGAACCAAGATGCCCTCCATCGAGCAACTTTACCAGCAACTTAAGGAAGAATTGAGGGCAGCGAAGATGGAGATACGGCGACTGACCGAAGAAAACAAGAGGATTCGTAGTAGTCCTCCTGTTTCGAGTCCTCAGGTCAAGAAGGGATCGTGGTCAGTGGTTGGACAGCAGGGGACGACGAAGTTGACGATCAAGAAGACGAATGGAAAGCCAGAAACGATGAAGAAGAAAGAGACTGCTGTGGAAACTCCCGTGGAAACCTCCAACGCATTCTCGGTGCTACCCGACGAATGTGAGTCTACTACTGGGATCGTCACGACGAACGACAACAAGGAAGGTAAGAATATTGTTGTTGTTGGGGATAGCCAGGTTAGATACATGGATAGGGCATTCTGCTTGAAGGACAGGAGTAGGAGACAAAGGGTATGCTTTCCTGGGGCTGGGATGGAGGACATTGTTAGCCGGCTTGACAACATCATGAACGGTAATGGGATCAATCCTATTATTTGCCTCAGTGCTGGAGGCAATGATGTTGGCAAGCGTAGAAGTGAGGATTTAGTTAGAAAGTTCAGGACAGCTATAGACATGATTAGGAAGAAGGGGGGGCGCCCTGTTATATGTGGCATTTTGCCAAGAAGAGGTGTTGGTAATGAATGGTTGTCCAGAGCAATTGGTATTAATTGTTGGCTGGATAAACACTGTAAGGATAATGCAGTACCATTCATTGACAACTGGGACAACTTCTATGGCCGAAATGACATGTATGCCAGGGATGGGGTTCACTTATCCAGGGCAGGTGTGGGTTTTCTTGCTAACTCAGTTGAGGGGGTTGTTAGGACTTTAAACTAGGATTAGTTAGAGGTATGGGTTTTTGCAGGAAAACTGTGAAGTCGCAGGGTAGTAATATGAGTACTAGGAGAACTAGTAATAGGCAAAATGAGGTGGATATTGGAAAGCCAGTGGCACTAATTGACAAGGACAGTAATAGGTTTAGTGGAATAATAGAAAAAAGCAGGAAGGGTAAAGAGAGAGGAGGGTCATTAAAAGTTTATTACACAAATAGTCGCAGTGCTAGGAATAAGATGGGCGAGTTGAGACTAGTTGCTAGTGCAGGTAACATAGATGTATTTGCCATTACTGAGACGTGGTTTAATTCAAAAAGTCGGGACATGCCTGCAGAATGTCACATTCAGGGTTTTAAATTGTTCCAAGTAGATAGAAGTATCGGGAAGGGGGGTGGGGTGGCATTGTATGTCCGAGATCGCTTGAACTGTTGCATAAAAACGGGTATTAAGTCTGAAGTAACACATACAGAGTCTGTTTGGATAGAATTTTCAGAGGGGCATGAAAAATTAATTTTAGGTGTGATATACCGTCCCCCAAATTTAGATAGGGACCAAGGGAGACTACTATGGGAGGAAATTGTTAGGGCCACAAGGCACGATAATGTAGTAATTCTAGGAGACTTTAACTTTAGTCATATTGATTGGAATTTCTTGACTGGGAATTTAGAATCATACGATTTCTTAGAAGTAGTTCAGGATTGTTTTTTGAAGCAGTTTGTGACAGAACCTACAAGGGGAAATAACCTGCTTGACTTAGTTCTGGCAAACAATGAATCCCTTGTTAATAATTTAGAAGTTTCAGAGGAACTGGGTGCTAGCGACCACAAATCAATTACATTTAGAATTGAATGGAAGTATGATAGTAGGGATAACTCAGTAACAGTCCCAGATTTTCGCTTAGCAGATTACGATGGGCTTAGAGAACACTTATCATCTGTTGACTGGGGTAACGAAGAGAGCTATCAATATGACAGTTTTCTGAACACAATACATGCTGCTCAAAGAACGTTTATCCCTTATAAGGAAATTAGATCAAATAGAAATGACCCTAAATGGATGAATAATAGGCTGAAATATCTACTAGGGCATAAGAAAGGAATTTATAGGCGTATCAAAAGAGGCGAGGGTCATCTTATGAATCAGTATATTGACATTAAGAGGGACATTAAAAAGGGGATAAGAAAAGCTAAAAGGGACTATGAAATTAAAGTTGCTAGGGATTCTAAAACTAATCCAAAAAGTTTTTTCCAGGTATATAGAACAAAAGTCAGAGATAAGATAGGTCCCCTTAAAAATAACTATGGGCATCTTACTGACAAAGAGAATGAAATGTGCTCGATTTTAAATAATTATTTTCTCTCGGTTTTTACACAGGAAGACACTAATAATATTCCGGTAATTAATTTTTATAGTGGATCAGAAGAAGATAAATTATGTAACATCACAGTCACTAGTGAAATGGTTGTGAAGCAGATAGACCGACTGAAGCAAAATAAGTCACCGGGTCCTGATGAGGTTTTTTCAAGGGTTCTTAAGGAATGCAAAATGGAAGTCTGTGAACCATTAACTAATATTTTTAATTTATCTCTTCAAACAGGTGTAGTGTCTGATATGTGGAAGATGGCTAATGTAATTCCTATTTTTAAAACAGGGGACAAGTCGTTACCGTCAAATTACCGCCCAATAAGCCTGACCTCAATTGTAGGCAAGTTGCTAGAGTCAATTATAGCTGAGATTATAAGAAGCCATCTCGATAAGCATAGCTTGATTAATGATACTCAGCATGGATTCACAAGAGGCCGGTCTTGTCTAACTAATTTATTAACTTTCTTCAGTAAAGCTTTTGAGGCTGTTGACCACGATAAAGAATTTGATATTGTTTACTTAGATTTTAGTAAGGCATTTGATAGAGTTCCGCACCAAAGACTGTTGAAGAAAGTAGCAGCTCATGGCATTGGGGGAAGGGTGCTCTCGTGGATCGAGTCATGGCTCACAGACAGGAAGCAGAGAGTGTCCATAAATGGGGTTAAATCCGAGTGGGGATCAGTAACAAGTGGCGTTCCACAGGGATCAGTCTTGGGCCCGTTGTTGTTTATAATATATATCAATGATCTTGATGAAGGAATTGCTAGTGATATGAGCAAATTCGCCGATGACACGAAGATAGGTAGGATAATTGATTCAAACGTAGATGTTAGGGAACTTCAGGAGGATTTAGACAAACTCTACTCTTGGTCAGAAAAGTGGCAGATGCAGTTCAATGTAGATAAATGCAAGGTTCTGAAGCTCGGGAGTGTCCATAACCCTAGCACTTATAAGTTAAATAATGTAGAACTTAGCCATACAGATTGCGAAAAGGACTTGGGGGTTATGGTAAGCAGCAACCTTAAACCAAGACAGCAATGCCTAAGCGTACGTAATAAGGCAAATAGATTACTGGGATTTATATCAAGAAGTGTAAGCAACAGAAGTCCAGAGGTCATACTGCAGCTTTATACATCATTAGTAAGGCCTCACCTAGATTATGCAGCTCAATTCTGGTCTCCATATTACAGAATGGACATAAATTCGTTAGAAAACATTCAGCGTAGGATGACTAAATTAATACATAGCATTAGAAATCTTCCTTATGAAGAAAGATTGAAGACTCTTAAGTTACATTCACTTGTTAGACGAAGAATGAGGGGAGACCTGATCGAAGTGTATAAGTGGAAGATAGGTATTAATAAAGGGGATATTAACAAGGTCTTGAGGATATCTCTCCAAGAGAGAACCCGCAGTAATGGATTTAAATTAGATAAGTTTAGATTTAGAAAGGACATAGGAAAGTATTGGTTTGGAAATAGGGTAGTTGATGAGTGGAACAGTCTACCTAGTTGGGTTATTGAGGCTAGGACTTTGGGTAGTTTCAAATTTAGGTTGGATAAGTACATGAGTGGGAGGGGTTGGATTTGAGTGGGACTTGCACATCGGAGCTTGTTTCTTGGGTGGCATTGAAAATTGGGTTGGGCAAATGTTTTGTTAGTGGGATGAATTGTAAAGGACCTGCCTAGTATGGGCCAACAGGCCTTCTGCAGTGTTCCTCCTTTCTTATGTTCTTATGTTCTTGTTAGACGAAGAATGAGGGGAGACCTGATCGAAGTGTATAAGTGGAAGATAGGTATTAATAAAGGGGATATTAACAAGGTCTTGAGAATATCTCTCCAAGAGAGAACCCGCAGTAATGGATTTAAATTAGATAAGTTTAGATTTAGAAAGGACATAGGAAAGTATTGGTTTGGAAATAGGGTAGTAGATGAGTGGAACAGTCTACCTAGTTGGGTTATTGAGGCTAGGACTTTGGGTAGTTTCAAATTTAGGTTGGATAAATACATGAGTGGGATGGGTTGGATTTGAGTGGGACTTGCACATCAGAGCTTATTTCTTGGGTAGCATTGAAAATTGGGTAGGTCAAATGTTTGTTAGTGGGATGAATTGTTAAGGACCTGCCTAGTATGGGCCAACAGGCCTGCTGCAGTGTTCCTCCTTTCTTATGTTCTTATGTTCTTATGTAATTCCTATTTTTAAAACAGGGGACAAGTCGTTACCGTCAAATTACCGCCCAATAAGCCTGACCTCAATTGTAGGCAAGTTGCTAGAGTCAATTATAGCTGAGGGTATAAGAAGCCATCTCGATAAGCATAGCTTGATTAATGATACTCAGCATGGATTCACAAGAGGCCGGTCTTGTATAACTAATTTATTAACTTTCTTCAGTAAAGCTTTTGAGGCTGTTGACCACGATAAAGAATTTGATATTGTTTACTTAGATTTTAGTAAGGCATTTGATAGAGTTCCGCACCAAAGACTGTTGAAGAAAGTAGCAGCTCATGGCATTGGGGGAAGGGTGCTCTCGTGGATCGAGTCATGGCTCACAGACAGGAAGCAGAGAGTGTCCATAAATGGGGTTAAATCCGAGTGGGGATCAGTAACAAGTGGCGTTCCACAGGGATCAGTCTTGGGCCCGTTGTTGTTTATAATATATATCAATGATCTTGATGAAGGAATTGCTAGTGATATGAGCAAATTCGCCGATGACACGAAGATAGGTAGGATAATTGATTCAAACGTAGATGTTAGGGAACTTCAGGAGGATTTAGACAAACTCTACTCTTGGTCAGAAAAGTGGCAGATGCAGTTCAATGTAGATAAATGCAAGGTTCTGAAGCTCGGGAGTGTCCATAACCCTAGCACTTATAAGTTAAATAATGTAGAACTTAGCCATACAGATTGCGAAAAGGACTTGGGGGTTATGGTAAGCAGCAACCTTAAACCAAGACAGCAATGCCTAAGCGTACGTAATAAGGCAAATAGATTACTGGGATTTATATCAAGAAGTGTAAGCAACAGAAGTCCAGAGGTCATACTGCAGCTTTATACATCATTAGTAAGGCCTCACCTAGATTATGCAGCTCAATTCTGGTCTCCATACTACAGAATGGACATAAATTCGTTAGAAAACATTCAGCGTAGGATGACTAAATTAATACATAGCATTAGAAATCTTCCTTATGAAGAAAGATTGAAGACTCTTAAGTTACATTCACTTGTTAGACGAAGAATGAGGGGAGACCTGATCGAAGTGTATAAGTGGAAGATAGGTATTAATAAAGGGGATATTAACAAGGTCTTGAGGATATCTCTCCAAGAGAGAACCCGCAGTAATGGATTTAAATTAGATAAGTTTAGATTTAGAAAGGACATAGGAAAGTATTGGTTTGGAAATAGGGTAGTTGATGAGTGGAACAGTCTACCTAGTTGGGTTATTGAGGCTAGGACTTTGGGTAGTTTCAAATTTAGGTTGGATAAGTACATGAGTGGGAGGGGTTGGATTTGAGTGGGACTTGCACATCGGAGCTTGTTTCTTGGGTGGCATTGAAAATTGGGTTGGTCAAATGTTTGTTAGTGGGATGAATTGTAAAGGACCTGCCTAGTATGGGCCAACAGGCCTGCTGCAGTGTTCCTCCTTTCTTATGTTCTTATGTTCTTAATCTGTTGGCCTTGTTGCGCACACTGAGGCACTGCTGTCTTGGCTTTAGATTTCTGCTTACCATGACTCCCAAGTCTTTTTCACATTCTGTATGACCAAGCTCTACTTCACCTAGATTATAGCTTCGAGGGTTATTTTCATTACCAAGGGCAAGTACCTTACACTTATCCACATTAAACTTCATCTGCCATTTCTCAGACCAAGACATTAATTTGTTCAAATCGTCCTGGAGTTCATTGATATCCTCCTCAGAGTGAATTATACGGCCTATCTTTGTATCATCAGCAAACTTACTCATGTCACTAGTAATCCCTTCATCAAGGTCATTAATGTAAATTATGAACAAGAGAGGGCCTAAAACTGATCCTTGTGGAACGCCACTAGTGACTAATCCCCATTCAGATTTCACTCCATTAATGGTAACTCTCTGCTTTCTATTGGTAAGCCATGCCTCAATCCATGCTAGAACTTTACCTCCTATACCATGAGCTGCCACTTTTCTTAAGAGTCTCTTGTGAGGTACTCTGTCGAAGGCTTTACTAAAATCCAAATAAACAATATCATATTCCTTATCACTGTCAACTGCCTCAAATGTTCTATTGAAGAACGTCAGTAAGTTTGTCAGGCAGGAACGACCTCTCGTGAATCCATGCTGAGATTCATTTATCAAGTTATGCTCTTCAAGGTGACTTCTGATAATGTCAGCTATAATTGATTCTAATAACTTGCCCACTATAGATGTCAGGCTTATTGGACGGTAATTTGAAGGAGTGGACTTATCCCCTGATTTGAATATAGGAACCACATTAGCCATCTTCCACATCTCTGGCACAACACTGGTAAGGATGGACGCATTGAATACACTCGTTAATGGCTGACTAAGCTCCATCTTGCATTCCTTAAGTACCCTTGAAAACAACTCATCGGGTCCCGGGGACTTATTTTGTTTCAGTTTGTCTATCTGTTTAATAACCATGTCCCTCGTGACAGTAATATTAGTTAACTTAAATTCATCAGGAACTAAATAATTGTTAATTACTGGAATCTCATTTACATCTTCCTGTGTAAAAACTGACAAAAAATAGTCATTAAATAAGGAACACATTTCCAGTTCATTATCCGTCAGCTGTCCATTCCCAGATTTCAGAGGTCCTACTTTTTCCTTCACCTTCGTCCTATACACTTGAAAGAACCCCTTTGGATTAGTCTTTGATTCATTAGCGACTCTAATTTCATAGTCACGTTTAGCCTTTCTAATCGCCTTTTTTACTTCTCTTTTAAGCTGAACATATTGGTCAGTAAGGTTAACCTCTCCTCTTCTGATGCGCCTATAAATTCCCCTTTTCTCCCCTAATAGATGCTTTAACCTCCTGTTAACCCATTTGGGATCGTTATTATTAGACCTAATTTCTCTCTGGGGAATGTATATACTCTGGGCACTGTGTACATTATTAAGAAAACAATCATAAAAGCAGATCCCTTCATATTCATAAGTATGATTATCGTCAATAAAATCATTAGCTAGATAACCCCAATCAAGATTAGACAGATGTTCCCTAAGTCCATTATAATCGGCAGAACGAAAATCGGGGATTTTTACTGTATTATCATTATTCTTGCATTCCCAATTAATGCTAAAGGTGATGGATTTGTGATCACTTGCGCCAAGCTCTTCAGTGATCTCCAGATTATTCACTAGTGTTTCCTTATTTGACAAGACTAGGTCTAGCAAATTATTACCCCTGGTAGGTTCAGTTACACTCTGTTTCAGAAAACAGTCCTGAACTGTTTCCATGAAGTCACTGGACTCTAGATTACCTGTCAAAGAATTCCAGTCAATTTGGCTAAAGTTAAAATCCCCTACTATGACTACGTTACTGTGTCCAGAAGCCCTAACAATTTCGTCCCAAAGAAGTCTCCCTCTATCGTGATCCAAGCCTGGAGGTCGGTATATTACACCTAGAATTAGTTTTTCTTGACCCTCCACGAACTCTACCCAAACAGACTCTGTTACTGCTCCATCTATTTTTATACCTTTTTTTATGCAACAATTAATATTTTCTCGAACATACAATGCAACTCCTCCCCCCTTCCCATTACATCTATCCACATTGAATAACTTAAATCCCTGAATATTACACTCAGCAGTCATATCCCGACTCTTTAAATCATACCACGTTTCAGTTAATGCAATGATATCAAAGTTCCCAGCACATGCTACCAAACGTAGTTCATTAATTTTATTTCTTGCACTTCGACTGTTAGCATAAAATACCATCATATGTTTTTTCTTCTGCACATTTTTCCTATTCATCTTTGTTTTTACACAATTTCTGAAATTATCATTACCCAGAGTTACTCCATGACAGTTACTATTAAGATTCTTAATATCAGAGCATAAGTCAATATATCCATACTCATTATTAATCATTTCTAAACCCATACCTCTAACTAATCCTAGTTTAAAGTCCTAACAACCCCCTCAACTGAGTTAGCAAGAAAACCCACACCTGCCCTGGATAAGTGAACCCCATCCCTGGCATACATGTCATTTCGGCCATAGAAGTTGTCCCAGTTGTCAATGAATGGTACTGCATTATCCTTACAGTGTTTATCCAGCCAACAATTAATACCAATTGCTCTGGACAACCATTCATTACCAACACCTCTTCTTGGCAAAATGCCACATATAACAGGGCGCCCCCCCTTCTTCCTAATCATGTCTATAGCTGTCCTGAACTTTCTAACTAAATCCTCACTTCTACGCTTGCCAACATCATTGCCTCCAGCACTGAGGCAAATAATAGGATTGATCCCATTACCGTTCATGATGTTGTCAAGCCGGCTAACAATGTCCTCCATCCCAGCCCCAGGAAAGCAAACCCTTTGTCTCCTACTCCTGTCCTTCAAGCAGAATGCCCTATCCATGTATCTAACCTGGCTATCCCCAACAACAACAATATTCTTACCTTCCTTGTCGTTCGTCGTGACGATCCCAGTAGTAGACTCACATTCGTCGGGTAGCACCGAGAATGCGTTGGAGGTTTCCACGGGAGTTTCCACAGCAGTCTCTTTCTTCTTCATCGTTTCTGGCTTTCCATTCGTCTTCTTGATCGTCAACTTCGTCGTCCCCTGCTGTCCAGCCACTGACCACGATCCCTTCTTGACCTGAGGACTCGAAACAGGAGGACTACTACGAATCCTCTTGTTTTCCTCGGTCAATCGCCGTATCTCCATCTTCGCTGCCTTCAATTCTTCCTTAAGTTGCTGGTAAAGTTGCTCGATGGAGGGCATCTTGGTTCAGTCCACGGGAGCAAACAAGACACTTCTTCACAGAGTTAAGTACAGGTCAGCACTCAAAGTACAGGTCACCACTCAAGAGCACACGAACAGGTCTTCACAGAGCTAAGTACACGTCACCACTGAGCTAAGTACACGTCACCACTCTAAGTACACGTCACCACTCAACATCACAATAACAACATTAATAACATCACAGTAATAAAGTCACAACAATAACTTCACAATAATAACGTCACAATAATAATAACGTCAGTAATAACATTAATAACCTGTCAATCTCACTTAGCTTATCATATCCTGAATATCAAAATGGTATACAATACCGACAGGTTGGTAGGCAAGACACAAAGGCAACAGTTAGTCAACTTTATTCTGACCCTTATACAATAATTAATCTAAGAAATATTTAAATATAATTCTAGAAGATTTAAAAGCATGGAGAGTCGAGATATTTCGTGCTGGTAACAAAAAAGTGAAATCTTAAGGACCTAATTGAGATCTCTCAGCTGAAGTGAGCGTGTGTGTGTGTGTGTGTGTGTGTGTGTGTGTGTGTGTACTCACCTATTTGTGGTTGCAGGGGTCGATTCATAGCTCCTGGCCCCGCCTCTTCACTGATTGCTACTAGGTCCTCTCTCTCCCTGCTCCATGAGCTTTATCATACCTCGCCTTAAAACTATGTATGGTTCCCGCCTCCACTACTTCACTTTCTAGGCTATTCCACGGCTTGACTACTCTATGACTGAAGAAATACTTCCTAACATCCCTTTGATTCATCTTGGTCTTCAACTTCCAATTGTGACTTCTTGTGTCTGTGTCCCATCTCTGGAACATCCCGTCTTTGTCCACCTCGTCTATTCCGCGCAGTATTTTATATGTCGTTATCATGTCTCCCCTGACCCTCCTGGCCTCCAGTGTCGTCAGGCCGATTTCCCTTAACCTTTCTTTATAAGACATTCCCCTTAGCTCTGGAACTAACCTTGTCGCAAACCTTTGCACTTTCTCTAATTTCTTGACGTGCTTGATCAAGTGCGGGTTCCAAACTGGTGCTGCATACTCCAGTATGGGCCTGACGTACACAGTGTACAGTGCTTTGAACGATTCCTTACTAAGGTATCGGAATGCTGTTCTCAGGTTTGCCAGGCGCCCATATGCTGCAGCAGTTATCTGGTTGATGTGTGCCTCCGGGGACATGCTCGGTGTTATACTCACCCCCAGATCTTTCTCCTTGAGCGAGGTTTGCAGTCTTTGGGCACCTAGCCTAGACCCCGTCTGCGGTCTTCTGTGCCCTTCCCCTATCTTCATGACTTTGCATTTGGCGGGTTTTAATTCAAGAAGCCAGTTGCTGGACCAGGTGTCCAGTCTGTCCAGGTCTCTTTGAAGTCCTGTCTGATCCTCATCTGATTTAATTCTCCTCATTAACTTCATATCGTCTGCGAACAGGGACACTTCTGAGTCTAACCCTTCCATCATGTCATTCACATATACCAAAAATAGCACTGGTCCTAGGACCGACCCTGTGGGACCCCGCTTGTCACAGGTGCCCACTGTGATACATCACGTACCAGGACTCGTTGTTGCCTCCCTGTCAGGTATTCTCTGATCCATTGCAGTGCCCTTCCTGTTATATTTGCCTGATCCTCTAGCTTCTGCACTAATCTCTTGTGAGGAACTGTGTCAAAGGCCTTCTTGCAGTCCCAGAAGATGCAATCAACCCACCCTTCTCTCTCGTGTCTTACTTCTGTTACTTTATCATAAAACTCCAGAAGGTTTGTGACACAGGATTTGCTTTCCATGAATCCGTGCTGGTTGCCGTTTATACTTTTGTTCTGTTCCAGGTGCTCCACCACTCTCCTCCTGATAATCTTCTCCATAACTTTGCATACTATACACGTCAGTGACACAGGTCTATAGTTTAGTGCCTCTTTTCTGTCTCCTTTTTTAAAAATGGGAACTACATTTTCCGTCTGCCATACCTCAGGTAGTTTTGTGTGTGTGTGTGTGTGTGTGTGTGTGTGTGTGTGTGTGTGTGTGTGTGTGTGTGTGTGTGTGTGTGTGTGTGTGTGTGTGTGTGTGTGTGTGTGCGCGCGCGTGTGTACTCACCTAATTGTGGTTGCAGGGGTCGAGACTCAGCTCCTGGCCCCGCCTCTTCACCGACCGCTACTAGGTTCTCTCTCCCCCTGCTCCATGAGCTTTATCATACCTCGTCTTAAAGCTATGTATAGTTCCTGCCTCCACTACATCGCTTGCCAGACTATTCCACATCCTAACTACTCTATGACTGAAGAAATACTTCCTAGCATCCCTTTGACTCATCTGAGTCTTCAGCTTCCAATTGTGATCCCTTGTTTTTGTGTCCCATCTCTGGAACATCCTGTCTCTGTCCACCTTGTCTATTCCACGCAGTATTTTGTATGTCGTTATCATGTCTCCCCTGACCCTCATGTCCTCCAGTGTTGTAAGACCGATTTCCCTTAACCTTTCTTCATAGGACATTCCCCTTAGGTCTGGAACTAATCTTGTTGCAAACCTTTGCACTTTCTCTAATTTCTTGACGTGTTTGACCAGGTGTGGGTTCCAAACTGGTGCTGCATACTCCAGTATGGGCTTGACGTAGACAGTGTATAAAGTCTTGAATGATTCCTTACTGAGGTACCGGAACGCTATTCTCAGGTTTGCCAAGCGCCCATATGCCGCAGCAGTTATCTGGTTAATGTGTGCTTCTGGGGATGTACTCGGTATTATACTCACTCCTAGGTCTTTCTCGAGTGAGGTTTGCAGCCTTTGACTTCATCAGTCCATACAAAGAAGAAACGAATAAGGCGAGGAAGAGTTTGAGGAAATCAGTCCCTCAGTCTGGAATCGATGTGTTCAGTCCATCAAACCTGAACAACGTACTTTGAGACTGATGGACTCAATACATCGATTCCAGACTGAGGGACTGACAACCTTAAACTACAACTCCTTTTCCGCCTTTCTTCTTTGTATTGGACCGATGAAGCTACTGGCTTAGAATTACACATAAGTGTTCTTACAGGAATATTAGGTAATTACAATTATCTTACATACCAACACGTGTAAATTACGTAGGACAGCAAAGTCAGTGACTTATTTCCACTGGGCCTTCATATTCCCCTTATACGTAACCTATCTGTTGAATATAGTAAAAAATTCGCTGTATGCGAGATGTTTCAGTGCCATTATGCCACGCTTCTGGCCCTTTGATCTTTGTGGCACTCGTGTCTTCCAAGCAGAAAAGAGTGTTTCTATTTAATTTTTTTGCACCATGCATATTCACATTTCTTAGACTATTTTGCATGGTTTTTATCTTCACTTTCTTTTATCATGCGTCTCTTCTCGTGGAAATGTGGGGACTAACTTAACAGCTCTCTTATTTGTTGCAAACTGTACAGTATTAAGAATTTATTGCGGGTTCTGTAGCACTGAGAATTTATTGCCACCACTTGTGTATGAAGAATATACTAACTCTGCGGTATTAAGAATTTACTGACAGTTCTGCAGCACTGAGAATTCGTTTCCAACTTTGCAGCATTTTGAGTGTACCATTAATTCCGCAATATTAAGAGAATATACTGACGACCTAACAGCATTGATAATTTATAATTTACTGCCAATTCTGCTGCACTAAAAATTCATTTCCAGCTCTTCAGCATTAAGCGTCTAGCGCTAAATCTTCAGCAGTGTGAATTATCTAATTCACCTGACGATGTGAATGTTTAAACGTTTTTTCTTTTTTTTCTAATATCACGTAGTGTTACATTAAATATTTCCAATGTCTTGTAATTTCTCGCATCTTTAGTTGGCACTCTGTACTTCCACTCATCCAGAATCTCTCTACATTCTTGGTAAGTTTGTTCTTCAGTTTCTCACCGCCGCTTCATTTCTCCAAATTTTCGAGTCATCTGCTTTAATATGGGTGTTTTTATGTTATATTTTGCTCCTCTCTTACATTCCTGCTCAGTAGGGATCGCCACAGGGTCCCCCTCCCATATTCTATATATCCTGGGTAGAATATTACAGTCATCATTGCCTCTCGTGTCATCCTTGCTCCCTGCCCAACAAGTTTTTTTTTTTTTTTGACTTCAGTGTTACTCGCATGATGAAATTCTTGGTTACATGAACGTAACCTGCGACTGATTTACTGGTCTTCCCCGTAAAAAATTAAGTCCCACCGCCTCGTCACTACTACGAGTATTGCGGCGACTTTTTTGGTCTCCAGTTTGAGTACGGTCTGCCGTTCCTCAGTGGCCACCGCATCAAAGAACTCGCAGGTCGCAGCGGCTTCTGTGATAGTTGGAATACCCCAAGATTCGCATGTCAAAAACAGACCATTTGATTATGACGTATCGCCTACACGTATCTGATAAAGCCTCACGTAAGTGAAACATCGTAGTGAAAAACACGTCTTCTGTGTGTGTGTGTGTGTGTGTGTGTGTGTGTGTGTGTGTGTGTTTGTAACCAGCTCCTGCCATCTTTTCTTCCTTCCACGAGCCTTCTCTCCTTTATGTTCCACCAAATGTAGACAAGACAATGCGGTTTTACCATTTTATTTTGAAGACATTTTGAATCACATATAAGCACTATTTACGTACTCGCATTATAAGGACTATTGACGTACGCGTATTCTAAGTACCACTGACGTACCCACATTATAAGTACTATTGACGTACCCACATTATAAGTACTATCGACGTACCCACATTATAAGTACTATCGACGTACCCACATTATAAGTACTATTGACGTACGCGTATTATAAGTACCATTGACGTACCTGCATTGTAAGTACCATTGACGTACCCGCATTATAAGTACCATTGACGTACCCGCATTATAAGTACCATTGACGTACCCGCATTATAAGTACCATTGACGTACCCGCATTATAAGTACCATTGACGTACCCGCATTATAAGTACCATTGACGTACCCGAATTATAAGTACCATTGACGTACCCGCATTATAAGTACCATTGACGTACCCGCATTATAAGTACCATTGACGTACCCGCATTGTAAGTACCATTTACGCACACGCATATACTATTTGCGTACTCTCAGTGTACTCTAGCATTCCATTTTCTGACCACTCTAAGCCTCTCATTTTTCTCATCTCACTTGCAAACCTTTCCAGTGGTTTGGTCTCACTGTTTCAACTTCTTGCTTCGTGTGTCCCGCCACTTTCTTGCCCTAAAAATCGCGACAAAGTTGTTGGAACTTTCTCAGGGATTTTATTTGCTCCTTTGTATCTTTATATAATTTGCAAACTTCTTCAGCAGTGTGATTCACTTTCTGCCTCGGTTAATTCCCAGCATTATCTCCAGTAGATTTATTTTTTAATATGCATTAGAATATTTGGTGAGAATTTGCCTCAGTTAAATAATTCCGTAGAAATTCCCTCATTCTGAAAAACTTCTCATTTTTGATAAAAAAATATACAAAACACCAACCAGTGAAGAAATTCACTCTAAACTTTACTTTAATTAAGGGGATACACCAAGTCTCAATGTTATATGGCGTTTAGTTCCCATTTATCAACCATAACCTGGTACTCACCTTTCTAATACTCTCATTATATCCATCTCAGGAATATCTCTGGGCATCCTGGATGTTGTGGTCATGTTCTCGAGTGTTCATTTCTCTATTCTTGTGAGATTTATTTATTTTACTTTATTTTCGTATTCCAGTCATTCATTTTCGTATTTCAGTCATTCATTTTCGTATTCCAGTCATTCATTTTCGTATTCCAGTCATTCATTTTTGTATTCCAGTCATTCATTTTCGTATTCCAGTCATTTTCGTATTCCAGTCATTTTCGTATTCCAGTCATTTTCGTATTCCAGTCATTCATTTTCTTGAATCAGGAATATTACTACATTAGATATTAACTTAAAAATTAAAAACTGCATTAAATTTTAATATCTGCAGGGTATATATTTTCACATATATATGTTGTAGGCAGTAGGTTGGTAGACAGCAACCACCAAGGGAGGTACTACCGTCCTGCCGAGTGAGTGTGAACCAAACCTGCGACTGTTTTATATGATGGTAGGATTGTTGTTCCTTTTTTCTGTCTAAAAAACACGCAGGATAACAGGTATATCTTGCTACTTCTATATACACTTGTGTCACACTACACAGGCATGCACTTGCATATACATACATCTAGATTTTTCTTCTCTTTTTTCTTAATAGTTCTTGTTCTTCTTTATTTCCTCTATTTTAAATGGGGAAATGGAAAAGAATCTTTCCTCCGTAAGCCATGCGTGTTGTATGAAGCGAGTAAAATGCCGGGAGCAATGGGCTAGTAACCCCTTCTCTTGTAGAAAATACTAAGGAGAGAAAATGATAAAACTAGGATGCTTGAATGTGCGTGGATGTAGTGTGAATAAGAAAGAGATGATTGCTAATGTTATGAATGAAAAGAAGTTGGATGTCCTGGCTCTAAGTGAAACAAAAGCTGAAGGGGGTAGGCGAGTTTCAGTGGGAAGAAATAAATGGGAGTACGTCAGGAGTATCAGAGAGAGTCAAAGCTAAGGAAGGGGTAGCAATAATGTTGAAGGAACAGTTATGGAAAGAGACGGGGGAATATAAATGTATGAACTCAAGGATTATGTATATTAAAATAAGGGTGAGATGCAAAAAGTGGGTGATAAGTGTGTATGCACCTGGAGAAGAAAGGAGTGTAGAGGAGAGAGAGAGAGATTTTGGGAGATGTTAAGCGAATGTGTAGCAACTTTTGAACTGAGAAAATAATTGCAATAGGGGACCTAAATGGTAAACAGGAGAAATATTTGAAGAGGGTGTTGTAGGTAAGTCTGGGGTGTCAGGTGTAAATGATTCAACTTTGTATAGAAAGCGGATTGGTTATAGGTAATATAAATTTTAAGAAAAAGAGGATAAAAAAGTATACAAGATATAATGTAGGGCGTAATGACAGTAGTTTGTTGGACTACGTATTGGTAAATAAAAAACTGTTGGGTAGACTTCAAGATGTACATGTTTATAGAAGGGCCACAGATACATCAGATCACTTTTTAGTTGTAGCTACAGTGAGAGTAAAAGGTAGATGGGATACAAGGAAAATGGAAGCAGCAATTAAGAGAGGGGTAAAGGTTTATAAAATAAAGGAGGAGGCAGCTAGGGTAACATAAACAACTACTGGAAGATAGATGGGCTAGTGAGAGTATAGACAATGGGGTCGAAGATGTATGGGGTAAGTTTAAGAATGTAGTGTTAGTGTGTTCGGCAGAAGTTTGTGGTTACAGGAAAGTGGGTGCGGGAGGGAAGAAGAGCGACTAATGGAATGATGATGCAAAGAGTGTAGCAAGAGAGAAAAGGTTAGCATATGAGAGGTTTTTACAGAGTAGAAGTGATGCAAGGAGGGAGGAGTATATGGAGAGAGAGAGAGAGATTAAGAGAGTCATTCATTGGAATTAAGACAGTCCTCTTAAAGGAAAACCAAGGCAAACAAAACTGGGGGAACTGGCACGCAGGTGTAAAACTACAAATATGACAAATATGTGGCCCCAGCTTAGAGCACACACCTGATTAAGCATACAAAGAAAGTAAAGATCTGGTACAGGAAAACCATGGTCATGACGAAACCAGTACTCAGTAGATTGGAGTTGATATAAACAGGTTGACTAAAGTCAGAGGAGCCTGTGGACACAGATGGTGATCACAGACCCACCTGAGCCATACAGGCGTTAGGAACTTTCTCAGTGTTACTATAGTGAGAATGTGGAAGACAAAAAGCAAGGAGTCGGTGAAGGCGAACACAATATACAGTTTAAGAGTAAGTATGATTGGTCCTTGACAGCCTCAAGTTAATAACTATTTTATGTGGGTTAAGAGGTATGGCCAGGAACTGGGATTCGACCCCCAGCAAATATATTAGACGAGTACACACTTGCGCGCACACACGCGCACGCACGAACACGCACGCGAGAGCGCACACGCACCCCCCCCCACACACACATATATTCATACTAACACACATTCACACTAACACACATTCACGCTAACACACACATTCACGCTAACACACACACACACACACACACACACACATTCACGCTAACACACACACACAGAGCAACCGGTGAAGAGGCGGGGCCAGGAGCTAAGACTCGACCCCTGCAACCACAAATAGGTGAGTACACACACACATATTCACGCTGACACACATTCACACTAACACACATTCACACTAACACACATTCACACTAACACACATTCACACTAACACACATTCACACTAACACACACACATTCACGCTAACGAAGGCAAAGGACCCAGGAGAATAAGGAGAGCAGTCGTAGAGCAAGAAATGAATATGCACAGATAAGAAGGGAGGCCCAACGACAATATGAAAACGACATAGCAGCGGAAGCCAAATCTGACCCGAAACTGTTGTACAGCCACATCAGGAGGAAAACAACAGCCAAGGACCAGGTAATCAGGCTAAGGAAGGAGGAGAGACAACAAAAAATGACCGTGAAGTATGTGAGGAACTCAACAAGAGATTCAAAGAAGTGTTCACAGAGGAGACAGAAGGAGCTCCAGAAAGACGGAGAGGTGGGGTACACCACCAAGTGCTGGACACAGTACACACAACCGAGGAAGAAGTGAAGAGGCTTCTGAGTGAGCTAGATACCTCAAAGGCAATGGGGCCGGATAACATCTCTCCATGGGTCATGAGAGAGGGAGTAGAGGCGCTATGTGTACCCCTAACAACAATATTCAATACATCTATCGAAACAGGGAGATTACCTGAGGCATGGAAGACAGCAAATGTAGTCTCAATCTTTAAAAAAGTAGACAGACATGAAGCACTAAACTACAGACCAGTGTCACTGACATGTATAGTATGCAAAGTCATGGAGAAGATTATCAGGAGAAGAGTGGTGGAACACCTAGAAAGGAATGATCTCATCAACAGCAGCCAACATGGTTTCAGGGACGGGAAATCCTGTGTCACAAACCTACTGGAGTTCTACGACATGGTGACAGTAGTAAGACAAGAGAGAGAGGGGTGGGTGGATTGCATTTTCTTGGACTGCAAGCAGGCGTTTGGCACAGTTCCACACAAGAGATTAGTGCAAAAACTGGAAGACCAAGCAGGGATAACAGGGAAGGCGCTACAATGGATCAGGGAATACTTGTCAGGAAGACAGCAGCGAGTCATGGTACGTGGCGAGGTGTCAGAGTGGGCACCTGTGACCAGCGGGGTCCCACAGGGGTCAGTCCTAGGACCAGTGCTGTTTCTGGTATTTGTGAACGACATGACGGAAGGAATAGACTCCCAAGTGTCCCTGTTTGCAGATGACGTGAAGTTGATGAGAAGAATTCATCCAATCGAAGACCTGGCAGAACTACAAAGGGATCTGGACAGGCTGCAGACCTGGTCCAGCAATTGGCTCCTGGAGTTCAACCCCACCAAGTGCAAAGTCAAGAAGATTGGAGAAGGGCAAAGACGACCGCAGACGGAGTACAGTCTAGGGGGCCAGAGACTACAAACCTCACTCAAGGAAAAAGATCTTGGGGTGAGTATAACACCAGGCACATCTCCTGGAGCGCACATCAACCAAATAACTGCTGCAGCATATGGGCGCCTAGCAAACCTCAGAACAACATTCCGATATTTTAATAAGGAATCGTTCAGGACCCTGTACACCGTGTACGTTAGGCCCATATTGGAGTATGCGGCACCAGTTTGGAACCCACACCTAGCCAAGCATGTAAAGAAACTAGAGAAAGTGCAAAGGTTTGCAACAAGACTAGTCCCAGAGTTAAGAGGTATGTCCTACGAGGAGAGGTTAAGGGAAATCAACCTTACGACACTGGAGGACAGGAGAGATAGGGGGGACATGATAACGACATACAAAATACTGAGACGAACTTACAAGGTGGACAAAGACAGGATGTTCCAGAGACTGGACACATCAACAAGGGGACACAGCTGGAAGTTGAAAACACAGATAGATCACAGGGATGTTAGGAAGTATTTCTTCAGCCACAGAGTAGTCAGGAAGTGGAATAGTTTGGGAAGCGATGTAGTGGAGGCAGGATCCATACATAGCTTTAAGCAGAGGTATGATAAAGCTCACGGTTCAGGGAGAGTGACCTAGTAGCGACCAGTGAAGAGGCGGGGCCAGGAGCTTGGATTCGACCCCTGCAACCTCAACTAGATGAGTACAACTAGGTGGGTACACACATTCACACTAACATCCACACATTCACACTAACATCCACACATTCACAATAACATCCACACATTCACACTAACATCCACACATTCACACTAACATCCACACATTCACACTAACATCCACACATTCACACTAACATACACACATTCACACTAACATCCACACATTCACACAATCATACACACATTCACACTAACATACACACATTCACACTAACATCCACACATTCACACTAACATACACACATTCACACTAACAACCACACATTCACACTAACATCCACACATTCACACTAACATCCACACATTCACACTAACATCCACACATTCACACTAACATCCACACATTCACACTAACATCCACACATTCACACTAACATCCACACATTCACACTAACATCCACACATTCACACTAACATCCACACATTCACACTAACATCCACACATTCACACTAACATACACACATTCACACTAACATACATTCACACTAACATACATTCACACTAACACACATTCACACTAACATACATTCACACTAACATACACACATTCACACTAACACACATTCACACTAACATACATTCACACTAACATACATTCACACTAACATACATTCACACTAACATACACACATTCACACTAACATACCTTCACACTAACATACATTCACACTAACATACACACATTCACACTAACATACACACATTCACACTAACATACATTCACACTAACATACACACATTCACACTAACATACCTTCACACTAACATACATTCACACTAACATACACACATTCACACTAATATACACACATTCACACTAACATACCTTCACACTAACATACATTCACACTAACATACACACATTCACACTAACATACACACATTCACACTAACATACACACATTCACACTAACATACCTTCACACTAACATACATTCACACTAACATACACACATTCACACTAACATACACACATTCACACTAACATACACACATTCACACTAACATACATTCACACTAACATACACACATTCACACTAACACACATTCACACTAACACACATTCACACTAACACACATTCACACTAACACACATTCACACTAACATACATTCACACTAACACACATTCACACTAACATACATTCACTAACATACATTCACACTAACACACATTCACACTAACACACATTCACATCACACAAACATTCACATCACACAAACATTCACACCACATTTAAACAAACGAAGTTTTTATTTTTTAAAGCGTGATGTAAGTGTTTATATTGGTACTCTGCTGCTGCCTGTGTGTAGTCAGGAAGGAGCTAACATAGCAAAAACAAACAATTAAAGGCCACTAACATCAACACCACACATGAAAAATGTTAGTTTTGGCCAGGGCAGAAAACTGTCAGCGCCTGTGGGGGCGGGTATATGGAAGGTATTCAGACTCAGTTCAGAGAACTGGAGCAGAGATCCAATTCTCTATATCAAGGGCCCCTCACTACCGTCAAGGGGATTGACAAATTATCAATTCATCAATTGTGACTCACGAAATCGTAATGACACGATTGCAAGCAAACCATACTACGGGTGGAGTTAGAACCCGCTAGCGGGAGATTCGTCTGTAAAAACTTATATTTATAGTTACAGTGGTGGCCTATGCTAACCTTCCTATGGTGTAGAAATATACCTAGTTGGATGAATCTTATCGTAGCCAGCTGGTCCAGTGACTAACACGCCGGTCTGGAGCTTTGTGACTCTCTAATCGCGGGTTCTAACCCCACCCGTGGTATGGTCTGTAAATTGTATGTTATTTATCAGAAGGAAAATACAGATAAAAATCCAAACATATTGGTATTACACTTCTACATCTAAATAATATCAAATAATATCTAAATAATATCAAATTACCTTTCGATTTTCTACTATTACGTTCCAATATATTTACTAGTATTCCACCTCAACTTAATAAATTTTTATGAAATATTAATGGACCCACTTTTATGGGAATTAATTAAGAAGTGGAGTTACTAGTTAATGGAACGGAATAGTATACCTGGAGTATCCCTGGAGAGGGTTTCGGGGGTCAACGCCCCTGCGGCTCGGTCTGAGACCAGGCCTCATGATGGATTAGGGTCTCATCAACCCGGCTGTTATTGCTGTCCGCAACCAACGTACGAACCACAGCCCGGCTAACCAGGTGCTGGCTTTAGGTGTCTGTCCAGGTAATCTGGTACCATTTAAATTGGATATATAGGTGCAATACCTTTATTTATGGATACGAAGAGAATATACGTGTAAAAATGTTTATTTCCACGATGTTTCGCTCAAGGTAAGGCTTCATCAACAGAAACCTGGAAAAAACCATCAATGCCTCAGAGACCATGAAACCACAATACTGGATATTCCTGTGGTTCTCAAGATTAAGAGGGAGGATTCACCTGTAAAAAAATCAGCACCGACTTAGAGACGGGAAATTCTTCCAGACCAGTCTGAAGTTGTACGCATTTATCTGGAGGGCGTTCTGGGGGGTCAACGCCCCCACGGCCTGGTCCATGACCAGAAATAAAATCCAAGGGCTGGGTAGTTTGAAACTTTCCAAACCGTTAGAAAGAAAAAAGCCTGATGATGTATCTCGCCAAAGGTCCAGCCACGAGCTGGAAAAACAGTGAGGGGGGAAAACTGCTCTAGTGGGAGGCGCTGACACGGTCCACGGATGATAGTTTTGTTAACGGACTCCAGCAATATCCACGGACCCTAAAGCTGTCTGCGGACGTTAATGGTATAAACATTGGTAATAGATACTGACAAACTGGTTTAGAAAGACACGTGAGCAAACAGAAGGACAATCCAAACCATACCACGGGCGGGGTTAGAACCCGCGATCAGAGAGTCATAAAACTCCAGACCGACGCGTTAGCCACTTGGTCAATATAGCATTCTTCAGATCACCGTGTCACTCACACCTCACTCTCAACCTATATATACTGTCTTTTTAACCTCTGTATGTTAGTGATCGAGGTCCCAGGACCCAAACCTTTCGTAACATGTCCTAATGTCTACTCACGTGTCTTTCCAAACGTACCCTAACGCTGTCCACGGACGCTAACACAGTCCCACGAACACACACTATCCACGAACACAAAACCTCACCCTACAACTCTTCTTACTTTCCCAAACTTTAAAGCTAACTTTAAAGATTTTTACATTTCAAAACGTCACCCCACCAAAAAATACAAAACTTACACCAACAATATATATAAAAACATTACCCAAAACGAAGTTCGCTTCATAGAGAAAAAGTCGAAAAAGGATTTACTCGCACAAAGGCGCCATTTATCAAGAGCTCACATATTTTCTGACCGTCTACTGACACAAGTTCCTTCCACAATAATTTTCCTGGGAGATGTCTGCTGCTTTGTGGTCAAGTGTAAAACAAACTTATTTAGTATTTTGCCTATTTCGTGAGAATTTATATAGCTGAGGTGGAGTTACTAGCAAATATATTGGAAATAACTGGTAGAACTGAAAGGTAATCTGATACTAAATTGGATATAGAGGTGTAATACCTGTATATTTGGATATGAAGAGAATATATGCGGGAAAAAAGTTTGTCACGATGTTTCGCTCAAAGTGGAGCTTTATCAAGTCATTAACGAAACTCTACCTTCAAAAAAACGTGTTCCCAGTGAATGCTATTCTGTATACTGCCTCTAAACTCTCGTCTGTTTACAAAACTGTACAACTTAGAGTGATCCTACATGTATTGGATTCATCTGAGATCAAAGTTGCATAACTGGGTTTAAAGCCAATCGACTACCTGTGTTAGGGTCATCAAGTTATTATCACAGTTTGATCAATCTGTGTGTTAAAAAATTCGACATCTTTTAGCGTAGATATCTCCATAGAATACTGGAAGGTCAACTTACTGACCCCCTTCTAGCATTTAGCCTGTTACTAGGCTAGATGCTATAATTTCATCCCAATAGGGTCGGAGACCCTTGGAGCATTAGGCAAGTGTGCTCTAAAGTTCCTCAAAGAGCTGGGGTAAAAAATCATCGTAGAAACCAAGGACCACATGGAAGCCAGCTTCCCCTTTCAGAGACTCAGTGTCGCAATCCAGA